>NC_090937.1:1669302675-1669575175 GCF_040938575.1 Ambystoma mexicanum | reverse complement strand
GTTGTTCCTCTGCGTGTCAGTTGTATGTTCTGTGTCCTGTTGATGTGCAGTGCCTTGGTGTGGTAGGTGGGTTCCAGTGCTCTTCTGCTTGACAGTCTTCTTCTGCGAGGCCTGTGCAGTAGCTGCTGGGTTCCATGCTGTCTGCAGTGGTCGTGGTGCCCTTCTTTGCTGCTCATTCTGTTTGGCACTGGTTAGGGCCTGACATTCGCGGTAGCTGGCAGGGTGAGGTCCCTTACAGTTGGCACAGGTTGCCACGTCGCTTCGATCTCATTCCTCTCCACGCATGCAGCGTGGCTTCTGGTGGCAGAAGGAGGATGTGTGGTAGTGAGCCCCTTTTATTAGAGGCATCACATGGTGTGTGCCTAACACGTGACACTGCACGTGCCCTAGGAGGGGCTTAAGTTACAACAGGCCACTTGTATGTTTTGGCAGCCATGTTTGGGGAGGATACTTGGAGCACGTTGTGTGCGCTTGTATAAATCCCCATGCTAAAAGTGGAGAAGCGTTATACAGGCCAATGCAGCCCATTATGGGGAAAGTTGCTCAGAAATGGCATTTGATGTCTGGAATCTGGAACTGGAGTTCGAGGCCCTGAAAGGAAGAGGAGAGAAAGGAAATTAGTTGATGGAGATCCTAAAAAAAAACCCTGACAGAAGGATATAAAAAGAGGAGGAGATGTCTTTCCTCCTCCTCATTAAGACACTCTAACCCCTCTTCTATCTCATCGTCTGTGCAGGCGGTGGAGAGAGGAAGGGGTCCAACGACTGGATAAAGATGCAACGATAATAGCTGTCGCCACATATCAGACGGTTTCAGGCAATTCACAAGGCCCTCTTTTGGTTCTCTTCAAGAAAAAGCTGTTGTGGTGAAGACAGACAATAGCAGGGCTATGGCATATGTAAACCACCAATGGCACACATGCCAACCCTCCCGATTTTCAGTGAAAAATACAGCCATTGGATTTGGAGACGAGTGCAGAATGAAAGGCAGAGGAGACTCTTTGACCCAGCCCAATCGAATGGTAGTCAGGTGGGGTACCAGAACGGGGACCCATCGGACCCTGCCACCTGTGTAAGTCAGAGATACAAGGGTGTAAAGACCGGAGAGGGGGGTCTGTATGATAGAGGGGAGGCACAGAGGACCCCTGCCAAGATTCTCTATTATTGGTAAACGTGGTCAAGCAATCAAGGTCTAGCGTCTGAGGAGGTGATGCAAGCTGGTTCATAAGTACAATGTAGTCCCCAAGCACCCACAAAGGAATGTCCACACACTGTATCAGTTAAAACACAGTCTTTATAATATTAATATTCGAGGTGATGTACACTATCAAGAAAACTCACTTTGTACTCAGAAATCAACAATGGTAAATATATGCAGTTCTAAAGTGGTACCACTAATGTTATCAGATCTCATTAAAGTGCATACGGTCAGAATGACACACAGATCAAATAAAGAGGAAACCAGCAGTAGAGAGAGGAAGGAAAGCAAGATGGTTGAACAATTGGCAGAATACTGGTCACTACCGTTGAACACAGTTCTCTGTGGAGATCCCCCCACCTGGGCAACCTGTAGAAGAAAGATACAAGCCCAGTCCATATATTGTTCTCACTAGACTTCCCAATAGTTCTGCAACCCCAAAGTACCTGGCGTTGTAGCGTTCCTCATCGGGGAATCAATGGCCCTTCTTGAGTGTCCTCCCTTTCAGGTTGGAGTCACAGATTGTCGAACGCCCGACGAAGAACAGAGCTACGAAGGTGAAGTGACCGCATCGTTCCTAGGAGTGCTCATTGACAAAGAAGCGTAAACGTCCTGCAAGGAAGAGGCATGCGGGGCACCTCGTGTCGATAGTTCTGGACCGCAAAGAATTGGAAGAACTGTGGCCCAGCAAGGGCGTCGAGTCGTCGGCATCTCTGTGGTCTTTTGGTGGCAGGAAATCCACCGGTGGATGCTCCTCGGCGCGTTGACGGTCAGGCCTTCTCCAGCAGGATACAGCGGCGACGATGTGGACGAGAGCGTCCTTGGATTCGAATTAAGTTCTTAGGCAAACGGGAGCACGGCGGCTCCGGTTGGCGACGGCAGTCGTCACCAGTGGTGGACAACAGTCCGGGCACTTCTCCTTGGAGTTCCGCAGCAGTCCCTGTATCGGGTCGGCAGGCTGTCGAAGGTCTGTCTACCAGGGAGTTTAGGCAAAGATCAGCTGGTGCACGATGGTCCCTCGTAGCTCGAGAAGAGGGTGCCTTACCAGGTCCTCTCTGGGTCAGTTCTTGAGGCAGAGCAGCTTTCAGATTGCCAAGGAGAACAATAGCAATTCTTCTCGTCCAGCAGGGCTTCAAGGTCAAGCTTCAGTTACTCCAGTTACTCATCATAGTGGACTTCAGCTTCTGAACACGATTCCTAGCAGTGAGAGGTCCCCAGATATACTGTTGCTCTCGAATTCATTCCGCTGGGTCACACTCAAGCATCCAATCACGACTAAGAGCATTCATGCAGGCAGGCCGCCAATCAGGCACACGGTGCATTCAGGCCATTCACTTCCACCCAGACACCCATAACAAGTTATGTGTATTGGGACAAGTACCGAGCCATTCAACACTCCATACTGCATTCATACCGGTTTCGAGCAGGGCTTTCTCAGCCATTGTGTCAAACACCAGATACTAGACACCCACAACATAGAATGCGCATTAGTCACACACTCCATTCACCCAGGTCCCACCCAAAGACGTACCGACAACATGCGGTCGTTGAGAAGGCTCCAGCCAGTCTGGTCGGCACTTCCCCACACTACCATATATGGAACTTCCACCCAACAGCCAGTCAAGGGGGAAGGGAAAGAGGCAGGGCTTCCCGGGACTTCGGGAAGATAAAGGTAACAGGTGATGGAAGGCAAGAGGCCATGGGGGCTATTTTGTCTCTATCAGGAATCTACCGATTCCAATGACAGGGCCTGGGCATCCCAAAATGGAGGATGCTCAGGGCACCAGTCATTTCAGCATGGAGCTGCCACCAGCCCGTACCCTGCTCTGTGGGTCACACACAAGTGCCCAAAAACATACACTAAGGGCACAGGGTTTCACCCCTACCCATGGGTGCCATATGGGTATCCCATGGGTCTGTTCACCAAACCAAACGAGAGAGCTGCACCGCCAGGAATCCCACATGAACTCCTGCACGGAAAACACAACAGAACACACGATAAAAAGCAGTAAAGGACAAGGATACGGAGGCCCTGTCCCTCGGATGCAAAGGGTAATAGGACAATCCTAGGGTATGTATACAATCCCCCGCACAGAGGGGGGGGGCAGCCCCAACCAGGTAAGTATTGACCAGGGAACCCTCACTCCAAACTTCCCTCAGGAAAGTATTACTCCACCTCCCAGCCTGAACCTTTTCCCCAGGTACCCCCGAACCAGAACTTCCAGAATACTACTACTCTCTCTCGCCACTTCCAGGATAATAGATTCCTGAACCCGGGAGAAGGGAGACCAAGGATGGAAAGTTATGGGGGAAACTTCCAGTACCCAAGCTACTCCGCGACAAGGGGCAGTTATCCTTTTTTGGGAGCAACAGAGGTATGACCAGAGATCTCCTTACTACTCAGAAAAAGGTTCCCAACTGGAGCGACAGGTCCAGCAACTGACAGATGATCGGGGCGCATGCTGAGGGCTCAGTCCAACCCTCAACCTCACCCTACTTCCCAGCATTTCCCAAAAAACCACATGTTCCTAATGAGGGGGCCCGGGTGGAGGGGAGATATCAAGCCCTAGAGGACGCTTCCCCTCTCACCCAAACAGAACCCCTAAAAACCGCTCAGCCTGAAAGTGACTCTCCTACCAAGGAAACATTTGAACCCAAAGTGCAAAGGAAAAGTCAAAGAAGAACCCACTTTGTGGAGAAACCCTGGATTATCCCCTTTGAAAGAGAAGAGCCCCTGGATGACTTGGGTAAACAGACCTCTTTTAGAAACGGGGGGATCCCTCCCAAAGAAAAATGGGTCCCAAAAGACCCTGAGTGGGACAGAGTAAGTATGGAGACCAACCCAGAACCAGAAACTACTCAACCCCAAAAATGCAAGCCAGACAGAATTGAAACTGAGTGTTACACCTGGGAGGTGGCAGCACCTCTGCGCTACCCGACGCATTTTTTGTTCACAACAGTACAAGGCAGTGCCTCTCTGGCGGCGTTGGTGTTTGCCATGGCGACAGGCAACGACTTCTGTTTAAATTAGACAGAAGCGTAAACCACGTCACGTGGTCGGTCACCTGACTGCACTTGCGACGCAGCCTTGTAAAGCTCTGCCTCCTCAATTGCAGTTAAATGCTGGATTTGCCCCTGCAGGACGTTGTTTCTTCTTAGCGTTCTACACTGCTTTTGCAAATTGCTTTCATCTTGTCTCCGGTTATCAATCACTGCTTTGTTGGAAAGGATTCCCCGCTGGCCAACGTCTTGGATTTATACAAACTGCTGTTGCCGACATGGATTGCCTCCCAGACCTCTTTTCCTACCGTCTTGTCCTAATTTATCTTCTCCAATTACAACGTCGCTTCTGCTTCCTGGATTCAGACTGCCTTTTCCCGCTCATGGATACACCTGCCATTTCTCTGGGTATCGGTGAGCAAGTTGTGTCTGTCTGGAACATCATATCTCTGTTTGCTTCTTTTCCGTGTGGTTGTTCCGTCTTTCATATCATACAACCCACTGTCCAAAGCATATCCCGGTATTGCCAATAGTTCACTCCTTACCTCCCAGCTGCTGCTCACATCATTCAAGCATAAGACTGTTACTGTTCTGGGAGAACACAAGATTCCTTAATATCACACTGCCTACACTTCATACGTGCACTCAGGACGCTCTGCTGAATTGCCTCATATCAACTAAGTACATCAACCTGGATCTATCACGACCCTTGTGCCGTTCGGGGTAACTTACCTTACTAACCTTACCCTTGTTATTATTTTCTTCTGGTCGTTGTTTCCAATTGCACTAATAACTGGAACCTGCATCCCTATGTTGGTAAGCCTTTAGTGTCTTTTTCCTGTATCAAGTCTCCTATATTACAACCTTAGTAAGGGATATTACAGTCATTGTTCTTTCCATTTAGGTCCCTAACCAACGTCAGCCTATATCATTCACTATCAGGTATTCACAGGGATCTGTGGGGCTCTGTTGTTTACTCCCGTTTTTCCGGCTATACTAACCCTTTACCTGTATCCTTCTACAGCGTTGGTTTGGCGGAGCGCGTTTTCCCCACTCTTTAGTTTGATTTACCTCTCTGTCTGTCAATTCCAATACAGCAGAGAGGTATATCATAATAAAGAGTTCCTTCAAGTTGAGAAGGCCAGGTTCTGGGAGAACCCAGGCTTACGGAGTTCCTATTATTGCTGTTGTACATCCTGTCCTCCAGTTCCATTGAGGAAAGACAATCAACGCCCCTACCAGTGTGTTGGTGAGTAACAGAAGAAGAAGCCTTAAGTGTCAATGGATACTTCAGATCCTTTGGCAACCATCATGCAGATGGTAACAAACTTACGCTCTGATTTGACTTCTGCACATGATGCGTTGCGTCAACGCATGGACTCCCTGCAAGGCATGATGTCTTTGCCTTCTTCACAGGGGGCTGGAGCTTCAGGAGTTACCGCCTCTGGTTCAGGATTTCCCCTCCCTCGGCAGGATCCCACTCCAGTGTTGATGTCTACCCAGTTCCCACTGGCCCCTCCAGAACGATTTACAGGCAATCCTAAACTCTACAGAACCTTTGTTCATCAATGCAAACTACACTTCCTTTGCTGCCCATCCTCCTTCCCTACCTCAACCACTAAGGCAGCCTTTGTTTTGTCGTTCCTTGGTGGTACTGCCGCTGCCTGGGCTAACCCTTTACTTGAGTTGAATAGTTACGTTCTATACGGCTGTGATGCCCTCATAACAGCGATGAACCGAGTATTTGATACTCTGTATACCACCCAAGCCACTGATTTGGAATTCCTCAAACTATTGACCTACTAGGCTAAATTTAATCAGTTAGCTGCAGAGACCGATTGGCCCATGGAAAAGAAATCAGCAGTATTCTACTAAGGGTTATCAGAGGAGCTTATGGACACCCTGTCCACTATCCCCATTGTTCCTACCGTTTTTGGAGAACTGCTTGATTTAGTTTTACAGATCAATACGCAAAGGTCTGAGAGACAGAGAGAAAAGAAACCCATTTTGGTTGCCATGCCACACAATACAGGCACTCCATAGATGACCACTCCAGAGCCTATGCAGCTGGGTGCTATTCGAGGACCCCTGACTCCGGCTCAGAGAGAATACCGCTTGGTCTCATAACCTATGTGGCTCTTCGGAACATCTACTACGGAGTGTCCCAAAAAACCCAAAAGGAAGGTGAGAAACACCAAATCCTGGCCATAGATAGAGTCCCTAGTCATGATGTACTCTTTCACCTTCCGGTCACCTTGACGGTGCATTCAGGAGTGCCATTTTCTGCATCGGCTATTATAGATTCGGGAGCCACCGGCAACTATATGGACCATCAATTTTCTCTTTTCTCTGGGATTCCATCTGTACCCAAGGCGCTACCGCAGTCTGTTAATGCAGTGGACAGCACCGCCCTTGTTTCTGGCCTAGTAACACACCAAACGGTATCTGTCACGAGGTGTACATCGGAGGGACATTCAGAGATAATCACGTTTGATCTCATTAAGGCCCCGCAGTACAAAACAATACTGGGTCTTCTTTGGCTTCGAATTCATAATCCTGTCATAGACTGGGCATTGCGATTAGCTCACTTTCCCTCAGCGTTCTGCCACAGCCAATGTCTGACTTCCAATGCAGTTACTGCTGGATCAGCCTGTCAGGCCCTTGCAGTCACTTCCTCTCTCATTTGGACGGTGTCAGCCTCTTTGGCTATCAATATACCCTCGGTATATGGTGACTTCCATCATGTATTTGGGAATGGCGGAGACCCTTCCCTCACATCAGGTCTATGACTGTCCAATAGATCTGGTACCCGGGGCTAAAATCCCTTCAAGAAAGGTGTATTCCCTGACACTCAAGGAAGACATACTCCTCAAGGACTACATAGACAAGGCCCTATCAATGGGCTTCATTCGCCTGTTCAAGTCTCCTGCGGCCTCGCCGCTCTTTTTTGTGCCTAAAAAGGAAGAAGACTTGAGGCTTTGCATTGATTATAGAGCTCTCAACGCGGTGACAGTAAAAAACCAGTACCCACTTCCACTCATATCAGTCCTCCTTGACCAGTTGGGGTCTTCCCGTATATTCACTAAACTGGACCTCCGTGGCGCGTACAATCTTGTGCGAATGAAGGAGGGTGATAAATGGAAGACAGCTTTCAAAACCCGCTTTGGTCTGTATGAGTATTTAGTAATGCCTTTCGGGCTTTGTAACGCCCCGCGACATTTCAGGCATTCATGAATGACCTCTTTCACGACATCATGGACTTGTATGTCGTAGTCTATCTGTATGATATTCTGATATTCTCACCTACTGAAACAGAATATGTTCAACATGTCCAATCAGTGTTACAACACCTTTGTGAGAACTACTTATATGCTAAGGCTGAAAAATGCGTGTGCTATGCAACGGAGGTGGAATTTTTAGGCTACCACCTAACAAACCAAGGTATTCTTATGAGTAAGTCCAAGGTCAGAGCAGTATTAGACTGGCCGGTGCCCAATACCGTCAAAGCGTTGCAGTCTTTTCTTGGCTTCACCAATTTCTACAGACGTTTATCCATTTGTTTTCATCCATTGCAGTGCCTCTCACTTCTTTGACCAGTGCTAAAGTCCCATTTATATTATCTTCCGAAAATGCTTAAGGCGGCCTTTTCATCGGCACCGGTCCTGCAACACCCGAATACTGATGTACCCTACATTGTAGAGGATGATGCTTCAGGGTTCGCTATGGGAGCGATCCTCCCTCAGTCTTGTCCCCATTCTGGCGACATGCATCCCATTGCTTACTATTCCAGGAAGTTGTCCAGATATGAAAGGAATAACACCATCACAGAACAGGAGTTGCTGGCCATCCGTGATGCCTTTGCTGAAT
The DNA here is from genome assembly GCF_040938575.1 of Ambystoma mexicanum. Classification (NCBI taxonomy): domain Eukaryota; kingdom Metazoa; phylum Chordata; class Amphibia; order Caudata; family Ambystomatidae; genus Ambystoma; species Ambystoma mexicanum. The sequence continues at coordinate 1,669,567,111 of NC_090937.1, read as the reverse complement.
GGAGACATCTTTTGGAGGCTTGTCATCCAGTCATCGTTTACTCCGACCATCAGAGTCTCCTAGCATTTCAGTCTATGAAATGCTTAACTGCCAGGCAAGCTCGTTCACATCTTTTCTTTTTACAGTTCCAGTTTTCTATAACCTACCACCCTGCTAAGCTTCAAGCTACGGCCAATGCTCTCTCCCGTTTGTATACAGAGGACACAGCTATACATAAACAATCTCAGTTTCTTCCACCTTACAGAGTAGTGTGTGGTTGTACAGTGCAGCCTTCCTTGCGATCACTCATTACGGAATGGGTTGATAGTCACCCAACAGAGATAGCTGGACGTCTCGCATGGTCCGCCATACATTCAAGGTCGTATTTTCATACCGCCCAGGAAGGCTCGTGAGCAAGCACTGAAGTGGGCCCACGACTCCATCGTTGCCTTGCATCTGGGTCAGCAAGAAGACCTTGGAATCCCTAAGGTGTTGGGCATGGTGGCATTCTATGTCTTGGGACGTCAACGACTACCTAGCTACATGTTCTATCTGTGCTCAATGCAAGTCGTCCCGATCCAATCCTATGGGGCTTCTTCAACCTCTTCCAGTGCCCTACAAACCATGGCAAACGATATCAATGGATTGTGTGGTTATAAGTACCTGATGTTGATGGATTCAACACCATTTGGGTGGTTGTTGATTACTTCACCAAGCTGGCTTTGTTTGGTCCCTGCTCTGGGCTCCTTACAGTGCCTGTATTTGCCGGACTTTTCCTGAAAAACATCTTTAGGCACATCGGTCTGCCTTCCATCATAGTGTCTGATCATGGCACTTAATTCACATCTCGGTTCTGGAAATCCCTCACTGCCCCTCCCCTGATAGACGACAGATATTCGTCCTCTCATCATCCTCAAACGGATAGGCAAACGGAGCAAACCAATGCTACGTTAGAGCAGTACCTAATGTGCCCGTGCCTCCAATTCCAAGGCTCCTGGTTGTCTGTTCTATACACCATGGAATTTGTGTGCAATAACTGGGTGCATTCGGCAACTAGGTTATCCCCTTTTATGCACTCTGTGGGCTCCACCCACGGTCTTTGGTGCTTGATCCCTCACTTCCTGTTGACAACCCTGCCACACTCTCTTGTATCCGCAACATGGACCAGTTGCACAGAGACGTCAGATCCCACCTAGTGCGTGCTCAGATGCGTGCAAAGAAATATGCTTATGCCCATCATCTTCTGGCCCTGGACTATCATACCGGCATGAGGTTATGGTTATCCACGCGCAATCTGCATATACTTGGAAAGAAATCAATGCTTCCCCATTTTGTGGGACCCTATAAGGTTGTGTCTCTTGTTAATCCAGGGGCGGTCAAGTTGTCCCTTCCTGCTTCTTGGCGGATCCACCCTGTGTTCCATGTCTCTTTCATCAAGCCATGTCTCTCTGCCAGCCGGCTTATGTCACCTCCCAATCCTATATTGGTAGATGGGGAGGAGAAATACGAGGTTGCCCATATCCTGGACTTTCGGCTTCGGCAGGGCATTCCTCACTATCTTGTAGATTGGAAGGGTTTCGGTTTCAGTCCAGAGGACAGGACCTGGACACCTTTGTCTCATATTAATTTCCCTGCTCTGTTGCATTCTCTTCATAGGTCCAGGGGGTTGCCATTGTCTTTGGGGGCGGATGCTAATCCACCTGGGAGGCGGCAGCACTTACGCGCTACCAGACATGTCTTTATCTCACAAAAGTACAAGGCAGCGCCTCACTGGCGGCATTGATGTTTGCCATGGCGACAGGCAACGGCTTCTGTTTACATTAGACAGAATCGTAAACCACATCACTTGGTCGGTCAGCTGACCACACTTGCAACGCAGCCTCGCAAAGCTCTGCTTCCTCAATTGCAGTTAAATGCTAGATTTTTCCCGCAGGACATTGCTTCCTCTTAGCATTCTACACTGCTTTTGCAAATTGCTTTCATCTTGTCTCCGGTTATCAATCACTGTTTTGTTGGAAAGGATTCTCGCTGCCTAACGTCTTGGATTCATACAAACTGCTGTTGCCGACACGGATTGCCTCCCAGACTTCTTTTCCTACCGTCTTGTCCTGATTGATCTCAGATTACGACCTTGCTTCTGCTTCCTAGATTCCGACTGCCTTTTCCCGCTTACGGATACACCTGACATTTCCCTGGGTATCGGTGAGCAAGTTGTGTCTGTCTGGAACACCATATCTCCGTTTGCTTCTTTTTCCGTGTGGTTACATGCAGACAAGCTCTGTGGGCTGGCAGGAGGCGTCACCCGCGAGCTGCACAGAGCTCTGAAGGCCTTTGGGACACCCTAAGATTTTACACCAGTCCAAAATCAGAAGAAACATTGAGTCCCATGAAACCAGACAAGAAAGAACACTCTAAAACTCTGATGGACATTCAGAAAAAGGGGGCAAACAGTTTTTCCCCATTCAGTTAAATACTGGGGAGGAGTTTATTAATATAGCACCTATACACAATGTGTTTCAAAGCACTTCAAAGCAAGGGAGGGAACAAGGAAAAATACAACCACATTCTTACAAGCCATGAACAACAAGAATGTGAAATTAGCTAGCGTACTCGGCCTGACGACATTTCAGATAGTGCAAGAGCCAAGGAAGGGAGGGGGAGAGTGGGAAGGAAATGGAAACAGACAGGTGACTACCGTACTAGGCCTGACGACATTTCTAGTAGAGCCGGAGCAAAACAAAAGGTGAGGGAGAGGGTTGCAGAAAGGGAGGGGAGGAACAGAAAAAGCGACTATACTACTAGGCCTGATGACATTTCAGATAGTGCTGGAGGGGGCGGGTGTCATGGCCACAGGTCCCAGCACACACAAACCACACCATCTAGTGGTGGGGGAAATGGGTCACTTGTCCCAGTCATGTTCCTTTGGGACTCAAACACAGGGTCCTTGGCTGGACTTGGCTTTGGCGCCAGGCTCATATAAAGAAGTGAGCATGAACACTTTTCAGTGCAGGAGTGCTTTTATTTCACAAGAACTTTCCAGGTAGTGCTGAAAGCCTTTATTCCAGAACATGTATTTCACTGGGTGTGGCTCCCTTGGCTGGGAGTGGTAGGGTGTGGCAGACAGGCTGAAGCTAGTGGCCGTGGCTTCTGAGACTCAGCTATATAAGCAGCCCCATCCTTCAGGCTGGTGCTTCGCGTTACATTGCACCTCCGTGCACCGAGTCGCTCACCGCCGTCAGGACCAGCAGCAGACTTACCTCATTGAATCCTGTGCTGAAACCGCTTGCTTACCTGGACTCCAGCGCTCATCTACACGGCAGCAGTCCATCTTCCTGACAACACACGGAGATTGATCTCGACACCGCAGCACTCACGGTCATCATTCCAACAAAGCCGAATTCCTGAAAAGAAGACAAGACAAGGTTAGAATAACTACTGACACGTAATCTTGGGTCGCGCTGCATTTAAAACCCATGCGCACCCCTAGAGGTTACCTACCAGTTACCAGACCACCGTAACTACTCATCTCCTGTCTCTGGTACCGCTTCAACCTCTGCAGCGACCGCCGGAACCACAGCATCACCTGCATGGGGAAAAAGAACAGAGAAAGACGTTATACACTGAACGGACACTAGATCAAGAACGAACTATACAAATACAATTACGAAAGTCGAAAGACTAGTAGGCGAGTAAAAACAAGGGCAACACTTACCAGCAAGAGAAGTGGACTAGCCGCAGCCAGCCTGGGAAACCACGACAAGGGACCAGTGAAGTAAATCGGTCCATTAGACAAGCGCTTCTTGCCGAAGCAGCAGGACGGAGAGCTCGCCATTATCATTCAATAGGTGAGCCCTCCAGAGTTAGTGCATTCCCTGGGAAAGCACGTCTTGGTAGAAGAGATCTGAAGAGGGGGGTCAGAGTCGTAAACTGCATACTTACAACCCTCTAATATTCACACAGGAATCGCGCTGTCCCGTTGCAACCATCCACATAGGCGCAGAGGGAAAAGCCAGACAAGTGAGGTTTCACCCCTGGGAGGGCTGCGACCGTGCCCCAACACCTCTGCAGAGGCCAGGTGAGCATAACAGCGGGGGGAGGAAAAAAAACAAGTAAGGGGTGGGGGGAGGAGACAGGCGAGATTGCTATCATACTATGTCCAGGGACAATTCTGATAGAGTAAGTGCATAGAAGAAAGTAAGGGGAGGACAGTATGCCTGAATAACGGAAGAAGCTTCATCAGTGAAGAATTATTCAGGAAACTCCCAAAAGATGAGACCATTCCTACATTTAAATTGATTCACAAATGGGAAGTAGGTCTGGAAACCCCAAATTCCAAAAATCTCATGCCTAGCCATTTAGATGCAAAAAATGTCCATTGGCGACAAAAGCATAGAACATAATTGTTGGGTTGTGGGAGATGTCCCTTCTGCCTGTGAAGTGACATTCTCAACCGATTGATTCCGTCATGATGCCTGCCCCCGGGGATCCAGACCAGGTCCAGCAACCCCGGAAGCAGGCATCAAGTTATTTTGGGCAAGCCCAAAAAACCCTGCTAGGGGCTTTTTGGGTGCGGTCCTGGCGCCATATGGAGAGTCAGTCCTGGCGCCATAGGCGCCAGGCTCATAGAGTAGAACTTACCTGATGCAGACCATGCTGCAAGCTTACCTGATGCAGACCATGCTGCAAGAGCTCCAAGCCAAATGAGGCTTGGAAGGGACTATTTTACCTAGGGACTATTTTTTACTCGGGCGGGGCTGGGGAGGAATACTTACCTGGGACTACTTTGGAGGCTATTTAAACCACGCCCAAAGAGCAGCACATGCTTTGTGTTATTCTGCATCCAGCAGCGTAACGCTCACTGTGCCTGCAAGTTTGCATCCAGCTTTCTTCCACGCCCGCCTCGAGTTTGGAGCTCCTAGAAAGAAGGAGAAAAGGTTAGAATAAGAGCAATACCTTTGATCCTTACCTGAATTCCCGATCCATCGCGCCTTCGAGCTGGAAGAAAGAAGTTATTTCATACGCGTCGCCTCGCCTGCTGCAGCGCCGCGCTGAACTCACCGGCCTTCGCAACATCTTCACATTCCACCGCATCCTCCTGCATGTTACCGCCGCATTCCGGCACCTAAGGAGTGGACAAGAACAGCAAGGTGAGCCAAGGGAATACACAGAGGAATATTAGTAACCCCCTGTGATAAAACTGGGATTAAAACACACCAGAGGTCACCAGCTGGCACAGGCTCTGTCAATATCAGGCAGAAAGACCATATGAAGGGTTAAACAATCTAACAGAAGGAGGAGAGTAATTGACAAGTAACTGGACCAATCAGGGACTAGCTTGTATGTAAATGGAGGTCTGTGTCTACAAATGATGAGCTTGTTTGTTTTTATTATGTTGCCAGGAGACTGGAGCGGAGGAATCGACTGGTGACGGTTATCAATGGGCTTATTGAAGTTGAACGCGGAGAAAAAGAAAGCGAGTCAGTTTTATCAGAAGAAACAAACGTGTTGCGCCGTTGCGCTGAGTTAAATACAGTTAATACAAGCGATAGTTGAAAGTCGCCATCAAGTTATGTGAAGAAATATGTGAACGAAGCTCTGTCGGATCAGTTGCCGGTGAGAGGGGGAGATTTACGGCAAGGTGATTGTGCTGAGAAAATCCGTTGCCGAGAAAGCAAACAACGTGTTGAGAGGGAGGATGAAGTCAACATTCCGTGTGTGAGGAAACCGATGCCTGAAGTGAAGGAAGCGCTGTAATATCCCTAATTGGGATTAGAAGTTGTGAAGCACACAACGCCGGCATCAGGCAAGTCGCTGAAAAGCGTGTTTGGAGAGGGAGGCGGAGCCGACGCCGATCAGCTGCGACGCATTCGCTGGGCCTGCTGAGGGGAAGAGCCACGTACGATCGGACAGCTGATCCGTTCCCTCGGGGCCGAGGTGATTGCGGAACACTGTAGCGAAAGTAGCTGGGCAACGACAAAGGAAGACGAAGGTATGTGCCTGAGTGAAGAATGAACTGGGGAAGTGAAAGACAATACAAAGACAGTTTATAACAACTAATGTGTGTGTGCTAGCAATTCCACGGGAAGTTGAGTTGAGGCTTTTCCGTAAGACTGTGTAAGTGAAAGAAGAAGAGGAGGTATCAAAGATAACAGGACAGAGATTAAAGACTATAAGAGAGAAGTGTTATTTGTGAAATCACTAAAAGAATGGAAATGAAAACAAGAACTGCATAGACACCATGCAAGAAAAGGGAATCTAATGCAAAGTCTGATAAGTATGAGGAGATCTACGTAAAGAGAGACTTACCTGATGATCTTCCTGATGCCCAGAATAGTCATCAATAAACAAGACGTATCCTTTTTCCTAAAAGATAAAGAAAGAACAGAAAATAAACTGTTAATAAAGGTTGTTACATTAACACGTTAACCTACTTTCAGTCTCAGTGAGTCTAATTACAGTTACTATAGCACGCAAGGGTCACAATTTTTCTGTCAGAAGTGGGATAATTGTCGAACACCATGGAAGAACTCATTAAAACACTAAGTGAAGGGCAACAACTGTTACAACAGGCCTTACAGTTGCAAAACCAGCAAGCTCAAGCAGATAGGCAAGCTTTTCAGCAGGCGATACAACTTCAACAAGCACAGTTAATAGAGGCAACCAACGTGGGTAGACACTCTCAAGTACTAGCGTCAGTTCTTCAAAATTACTCTGTAGGCGAAGATCCAGCTCACTTCTTTGTGAACTTTGAAAGAGTAGCGAGGAATGCTCAATGGCCAAATGAAAGCTGGTGTCATTATATAGCGCCCCTCATGACTGGCGAAATGCAGAGCGCATACTAGCCAGCAGACCCAATGGGGGAAACACCTTACCTAGATATGAAACGAGTAGTGCTGGAGCGCTTGGGACATGATGAAGAAGCCTATAGGATAAAGTTTCGTGAGATAAAACTACAGGCAGAAGAAACACCCCGACAACTATTCTATCGAGTCAAAGAACTAGGGGATAAATGGCTACAGACTAGTTCCAGCACCGCTCATGAGATGTCAGAAAAAATTGTCATGGAACAATTCGTCGAAGCCATGCCCTTACCAATGCAACGTTGGGTTCGTCAACATCACCGACCCAGGCTGGTTGAAGCGGTTAACATCGCATCGGCCTATCAAAAGGCTGGACAGGGTAGGACCATGTTGTACGTGGGAAGTACCAAACTGACTACAAGTACAAGTTTGAATAGTCCCTCTCTCCGACCGATCAGTAACCCAAGATGGCCCAACTCAATGTTACGGAAACCGGAATGGGAAACAACTAAACTGAGACCAACAAGTGAGGGTCCTGCAGGCATTAGAACCTCTAATGTACTTCCCAAGGGAATACAATGCTTTGACTGTGGGGAATGGGATATTTAGCCAGGAGTGTCCTAAAAGAGTTAAAGCAGAACCCATGGATGTGGGAAATCTGGAGGTCCCTAAGGAAGAAGAGTATCTAGATTCAACGGCAGTTCCGAAATCCTCATATTCATATATCTGCGAGGCTGAAGTTGATGGAAAACCTACAAGAGCCATGATCGATACTGGCAGTTAACAAACAGTAGTAAGTACAAAACTTGTGGGGAATACTGGAGACTCGAATGATCTAATTCCTATACGATGTGTACATGGCGATGTAACACCTTATCCTACCAAAGAGATTAGTTTAAAAGTGGCCGGTGAACAAATGGAGGTAAGGGCCGCCCTCATGCCTGTATTGCCAGAGCCTCTGTTGATTGGTTCAGATGTACCCAATTTTTCATGAATCATAAAGAAAATAGAAGAAAGTTGGTTGAGAAATGCCCCTTTTTCCCATGAGGAGATTCCTGTACCACCGACCAAAGAGAAGAAAGGGAAATCTGAATTAAGAATACTAAAGAAAGTCTGGGCAGAGAAAAATGTTTGTCCCGTTGCAGTTGACTGGAAAATCGATGAAGGGGGCGATAGCTTCCGAATGTCCCAAGAAGTCGATCCACTATTAGCAAATGCAAGGGTAGCAGTTCAGTCGATTGTAACTGGAAATAATCCTAGTTTTGTTCAAGAAAAAGGATTGTACTATCGGATCAGTAAGGATGCCACTGGAACTACCATAAAGCAGTTGTTGGTCCCCAAGAAATATTATCAAACCGTAATGGAAGTAGCACACTTGCAGGTTGGCGAAGGTCACTTGGGAACAGAGAAGACCACCCAGAAGATTCTGGCCAGATTTTATTGGCCAGGGCTATATGCTCAAGTGGCTCGATTTTGCCAAGCCTGTCCCGAGTGCCAGAAGAAAAACAAAGCCAACGTGAAGAAGGCCCCTCTACAACCAATGCCAGTAGTATTGGAACCTTTTAATAGAATTGGCTTAGATATTGTTGGACCATTGGAGCCCTCATCCAGAGGACATAAGTACATATTAGTGATTGTCGACTATGCCACAAGGTATCCAGAAGCATTTCCTCTTAGATCAACTAGTGCCCAAAGCATTTGTGATGCTCTGATACCCTTTATCAGCCGAGTCGGAATTCCAAAGGAGATTGTTACTGATCGAGGTTCCAACTTCATGTCCACTGTTATGGAACAAGTTTGCGGGATTCTACAAGTGAAGCACTTAAAAACGGCTGTGTACCACCCTCAAACCGATGGCCTTGTAGAGAGGTACAATCAAACGATAAAACAAATGTTATGTAAGACAGAAGACCCGGGAGGAAAGAATTGGGACCGGATTTTACCCTGGATTCTTCTCACATTACGGAATACTCCACAGTCCTTTACAGGGTTTTCACCCTTTGAACTTCTGTTCGGGAGGCCAGTGAGAACCCTACTCGATGTTTTGAAGGGAAATTGGGAAGAAGAACCAAGTCAAGAGATTTCCCTTACTGAATATGCCTACCACCTGAGAGAAAGAGTAGAAACATTGCAGAACATTGCCAAAGAAAACCTGTTACAAGCACAGACAAAACAGGAACACTATTATAATCGAAATGCCCAATTGAGAACCTTCAAAAAGGGAGATAAAGTGTTACTGTTACTGCCAACGTCTGAAAATAAAATGCTGGCTGCTTGGAGAGGTCCGTATGAGATTGAAGAGGTACTAGGACCACTGACAAACAAAGTGAGACAAAATGATAGAAGGTGAACCTACTTAAAAGATGGGTAGAACCTACTAATACAGAAGAAAGACCTCATGAGTCTTATAGACGGATTTTCAAAGAACTTTTCGTCATTGCCAGGGAGAACAGACATGGCATGTCACCATATTGTGACACCGCCTGGAGAAATAGTAAGAATAAGACCTTATAGAATTCCGGAATCAAAGCTACAATCCATCAACCAGGAAATTAAGGAAATGCTGGAAATTGGGGTGATAGAACCTTCACATAGTGAGTGGTCATCACCCATAGTAATGGTGCCGAAACCTGATGGGACCACACGTTTTTGCATGGATTTTAGGAAACTGAATGAGATCTCCAAATTCGATGCCTATCCCATGCCACGGATAGAAGATTTACTCGACAAATTAGGTAAAGCTAAATTTTTGACAACCATAGATTTAACGAAAGGCTACTGGCAAATACCTCTACATCCAGGTGACAAGGAAAAGACCGCTTTTGCTACGCCAAGAGGATTGTTTCAGTTTACCGTGTTGCCTTTTGGTTTACATGGGGCCCCAGCAACCTTTCAAAGACTCATGAATTCAATGCTTGGAGGACATGAAGAATATACAGGGGCCTACCTCGATGATATTATTGTCTTCAGTCAGACATGGGAAGATCATTTGGCTCATTTGAAAATTGTATTTCAACTACTACAGAAATCTGGTCTACACATAAATCCTAAGAAAACTTTCATAGCCAATTATTACACAAGATACTTGGGATATTTTGTGGGACAGGGTGTGATTAAACCACAAGAAGATAAATTGAAAGCCATAAAAAATTTACAATTCCCTACAAACATTCGACAAGTGCGGGCTTTTGTTGGTTTTGTCGGATACTGTAGGAGGTTCATTCCTCACTTTTCAACCTTGGCAACACCCCTGACGAATCTTCTGAAAACGTCCGCCTCAACAAAACAAGAGTGGTGTTCAAAGGAGGCCATGAGTGCGTTCAATAACCTGAAAAATGCTCTATCAGAAAAAGCAGTGTTGCAGTGTCCAGACTTCTCAGCTCCATTCTTCCTACACACAGATGCGTCTGGAACAGGTCTTGGGGCCGTATTGTTCCAAAATCAAGGTGAAGCGGAAAGACCAGTACTTTTCATTAGCCGGAAACTACTTCCACATGAACTCCACTATGCTACGATTGAGAAGGAGTGCCTTGCGGTGAAATGGGCTATAGAGGCATTACGATACTATTTATTGGGTAGAGAGTTCACCCTGGTGACAGATCATGCGCCTCTTATAAGGCTGGCACGGAATAAAGACACAAACCCCCGAGTGCTTAGGTGGTTTCTGGCACTACAACCTTTTACGTTCAAGACAATGCATCGCCCCGGAAAGTTAATGGCCCAGGCAGATTTCTTGTCCCGTAACAACTCCCTTCCCGAGCGTAAGGGACTAGAGGGAGGGGTATGTGATAAAACTGGGATTAAAACACACCAGCGGTCACCAGCTGGCACAGGCTCTGTCAATATCAGGCAGAAAGACCATATGAAGGGTTAAACAATCCAACAGAAGGAGGAGAGTAATTGACAAGTAACTGGACCAATCAGGGACTAGCTTGTATGTAAATGGAGGTCTGTGTCTACAAATTATGAGCTTGTTTGTTTTGATTATGTTGCCAGGAGACAGGAGCGGAGGAATCGACTGGTGACGGTTATCAATGGGCTTATTGAAGTTGAACGCAGAGAAAAAGAAAGCGAGTCAGTTTTATCAGAAGAAACAAACGTGTTGCGCCGTTGCGCTGAGTTAAATACAGTTAATACAAGCGATAGTTGAAAGTCACCATCAAGTTATGTGAAGAAATATGTGAACGAAGCTCTGTCGGATCAGTTGCCGGTGAGAGGGGGAGATTTACGGCAAGGTGATTGTGCTGAGAAAATCCGTTGTCGAGAAAGCAAACAACGTGTTGAGAGGGAGGAAGACGTCAACATTCCGTGTGTGAGGAAACCGATGCCTGAAGTGAAGGAAGCGCTGTAATATCCCTAATTGGGATTAGAAGTTGTGAAGCACACAACGCCGGCATCAGGCAAGTCGCTGAAAAGCGTGTTTGGAGAGGGAGGCGGAGCCGACGCCGATCAGCTGCGACGCATTCGCTGGGCCTGCTGAGGGGAAGAGCCATGTACGATCGGACAGCTGATCCGTTCCCTCGGGGCCGAGGTGATTGCGGAACACTGTAGCGAAAGTAGCTGGGCAACGACAAAGGAAGACGAAGGTATGTGCCTGAGTGAAGAATGAACCGGGGAAGTGAAAGACAATACAAAGACAGTTTATAACAACTAATGTGTGTGCTAGCAAGTCCACGGGAAGTTGAGTTGAGGCTTTTACATAAGACTGTATAAGTGAAAGAAGAAGAGGAGGTATCAAAGATAACAGGACAGAGATTAAAGACTATAAGAAAGAAGTGTTATTTGTGAAATGACTAAAAGAATGGAAATGAAAACAAGAACTGCATAGACACCATGCAAGAAAAGGGAATCTAATGCAAAGTCTGATAAGTATGAGGAGATCTACGTAAAGAGAGACTTACCTGATGATCTTCCTGATGCCCAGAATAGTCATCAATAAACAAGACATATCCTTTTTCCTAAAAGATAAAGAAAGAACAGAAAATAAACTGTTAATAAAGGTTGTTACATTACCACGTTAACCTACTTTCAGTCTCAGTGAGTCTAATTACAGTTACCATAGCACGCAAGGGTCACACCCCCCCCATAGACTTACCTGATTTTACCACCGGGGGTACTATTCCTCTTCACGGGTCGGCGCAGCTTCCACTGCATCTTTGCCGAACCCCGGCCCCTAAGGGGAAACAAAAGGACAGCAAGGTGAAACAAAGGGACTATCAAGGGGAACCCTCCTCACCACATTAGACTTACCTGATTTTACCGCCTGAGGTATTATTCCCCGAGACTTCATACTTTCTCTCAGTGCCTGAATAAGGGAGAAAGCAACAGGTTACATATTGACATTATTTATCGAACTGTGTTGGAAATACAAATCCTTACCAGAATATTACCGGTTGCCACGAGGAACTCTTCACTAGGGTCAAGCTGCAAGGAATCGGACAAGAGTGAAAGTCAGGCATTTGAACTCTTACGAACTACATACATTTCGGAGTCAATATTGTTCTGGAACGCACCAATTCCTTCGAGCCAGTGAAGCAACTGGTTATCAACGCGCCCCTGCGCTCAATGCAGGATGGAGAGCTCATCTTTTCAAACCATCAGGTGAGACTATAAGAGGGGATATCAAAGGTGATCCGTGGGGAAGAACAGCAGGGGGTGGGGGGATTTACACTCAACTCCACGGGTGGTTAATTCCCTTTCTCCATTTGCAGAAGAATATTCCTACAGGCCAAGCAAACGAAGCTAGGTGGGCCAGTCCAGTCCGTCATCTCGGCCCCACGTGTCACATTGGTGGAGACCGCAGCTGTCCAGTTCAGATCGACGCCTCTGTGGGAGCCAGGTGAGCGTAACAGATTCTCAATAAATTTGGACCTAATTTATAAAGCCTGGCCAGACTGGGGGGTAACTCCATGGGCTTTGACAACACGGAAAAAGCATTCTGGTCAGCTGAATTGCTGCCTTATGCTGTTGAAGTTCAAGTGCGAGAAGAGGGCACCATCCCAGGACAGGTGCAACAATTCACTATTCCCTTAAAAAATAAGCGAGGACAGAACCTCAAACATCAGGACACCTATATAAATCTAGATTCCCATCTCCAACAACAAGGCCTGTATTTAAATCCTACACCTCTAGTAGAACTTGAACACAACACCATTCGAATATTGGTGGATTACATCGACCCTCGAAGTTTCACTTTGGGCGCATTTTGGAATGACGGTTGATGCCCAACATCCTTTTTATTGACTTAGGTAAAGAAATCATGGGACCAATCCCAAACAATTGTTTCGACATCACGACGGTATTCCTCCAGAAAAGATTTTCACTAGGCATGGGGGAATTTAGGGTGTAGGCTTCCTGCCCCTGCGGTGTGGAAGAGGTGATCTGTGACATTAGGAGGGAGGAGATATGTTAGGCAGAATAATATGCAGTACCCTTTGGGAAAACTACACACTATTAAGACTACAAGTGTACGTACAATTTCACCTTTGGTACAAGCCTGTACTACACAGTAAAGTAGTAGCGATGGCTGAGCAGCCAGACCTATCTGAAGAGTAAAGTGAGCAGTACAAGAGATTACACAAAGGACAGCAATTACTATGGTTCAAACAAACACTGATTCAAGGTTTCTTAGTAAAAGAATATACATTTATTTACACAATCATTTATAAAACAGTTCACTATCATAAAGCAGCAGAAAATGACAGTCTTAATATACTACAATAACACCCAATCAATTCTGGACAAGTTAAGCTCAAAATTAAGTGTGAGCAATATGGCACTCCAGCAATTTAAAAAGGGAGAAAAGACAAGGTTATTCAAAATCAATAGCACCAACAAGTTATAGGCAGGGCAATCTAGAAAAGGCTACTGCAACTAGGATTCAAGTCAATAGGTCTGGGCCAATGTTAATGGTTCAGAGTCTTTGCAGAGGATCACACAGTTCAAAGTATTTCGAGGCGAAGAGTTCAAAACGAAGTTGGTCGAAGGAAAGGTTACTTGAAGGACAAGCCTTCGGAGAGTCGAAATATTTCCTGCACTTTCACCGCGGTCGGATGGAAAGAACGACTGAAATTGCACAGTACCTTTAAAGAAGAAGAATGCTGTCGCTGAGGCAGTTTTTTCCTGGCAGTTCCTGAAGGCTCGCAGTTCCTGAAGCTTCCGTCGTGGTGGCAAGAAGGAGGACGGCTGGTGGGTCCTGAACTGCCCAGGGAAGAAGCCAGCAGCGGAGCAAAATGATGAATAAAAGGTGCACTCCTTAAAACCCAAACCCCTTCTCTTCCCACTGGCTATCCGATCTACTGCAGCGATGCACAGTAAATTCAACCAGGATGAGGACCGGTGTCTGGTGTTTGGCGAGCTGGTTGTTCCCTCCAAGCTCAAGGGAAGAAGAATCCTTGCAGATCTCCTCTGTCGTTCAAGTTTCAGGCGATTTGGACTTGCAGCATGGCTTCACCGGGTGTCCAGTAGTTGCAGCAGTCGTCTTTCTTCAGCTTCTCTTTGGTTCTCTCATTCCAGTGGCGACTCTGCCTTGCAGTCCCAGAGACTGGCTTTTTATGCACCAAATCCCCCATTCACATAGCCTGGCTGTCAATCACACAGCAGGGTGGCTGTCCTGGCAGGGTAGCCACCTAGCCAATCAAACAAAGAGTGCGACTTGGATCTCCAAGGAGACCCTGTGCAGGGGGCCTCAAACCCCTCCCTCGCATCCTATCCACCCAGACACTCAGGTGAACAAAGGAACCAAACCTTGTTTGGCGCACAGAGTAAAACTCTAGAAAAACCTTTACAAAAGGATATGGCAAAAAAATTTGAGCGGAACCAAGTTAAAAATAAAAGTGGATTACTGGGTTTGTTTTGTTTTGTTTTATTAGTATTTATATAGTGCACAACAGCCCGAGGACATCGTGGCACTTGTCACAGTACAAAGCTTAGTTACTTAGTTACATGGTCATTAGCAATATATATACACGTTGCAATATAGTTACATAGTCATTAGCAGTATATACACAGGTTACATTAGTTATATTACATTTTTTGTTATATTACAATATACATGGCAGAAGTGGAGGAGGCAGTCCACCACTTGCTAGTTGAGGAGAGTGGCCTTGAGGTTGTTGCGGAAGACAGAGATGGAAGTTTCAGCTCTAAGGGTGGCAGGGAGCGAGTTCCAGAGTTTTGGTGCAATATAGGAGAAGTCTAGACCTCCCGCTGTGGCTCTCTTTATGTGTGGTATGTGTAGCTGGTTGGTGTACTGAGCTCTGGTGGGGCGAGTGGATGTGGTCCTTGATATTGCTTCAGATAGGTATGCTGGAGCGGTTTTGTTGATGCACCTGTGAGTGATGGTGAGGATTTTCAGAGTAATATGGTCTTTGACCTGGAGCCACCGGGCTTCACGTCTGCCGTGGGATATATGGTCTCTTCTAGGGATGCTCATGGAGGCTCTGAGGGCATTGTTTTGTGTGGTTTGCAGTCTGTGAATGTTTTTGGCAGAGGTGCCAGCTAGAAGGGCATTGCAATAATCGAGTTTGGCTCCTATAGTTGCTCTAGCTATGGCCAAGCGGTTGGGGGTAGATAAGTAGGGTTTAATGGCATTGAGGAGTTTGGTGCTGAACGCTGATGCAGAGGCTATGGCGCTGACTTGTTTGGTCATCGATAGATTTGCATCAATGTGAACACCTAGAGTCTTGACAGAGGATGATACGGAGATGGTTGAGTTGTCTATGTTGAAGTTATTGTATTGGGGGCTTAGTTTCGATAATGTGTTTGACTGGCCCAGGATGAGAATTTCAGTCCTCTTCCCGTTAAGACAGAGACCATTGATTGCCATCCAAGCAAAGATAGTGGCATAGATGTTGTGAAGGGCCATGGCGTCTTGGTGATAGAGTCCAGATAGGGGTAAAAGTACTTGAGTGTTGTCTGCATAGTTTGTATATGCAACACCCATGGAGTCAAGTAGGTCGAAGAGGGGTTTTGTGAAGAGGTTATAGAGGGTGGGGGCTGTACAAGATCCTTGGGGGACACCGCAGTTTAAAGTGGTAGGATCTGCATTAGCTGTGTCAGAGTAGACCTTCATGGCTCTTCCTTCAAGGAAGGAAGTGATCCAGGATGCTGATTGATTAGAGAAATGGGCTGCATGGGTGAGGTGGGTGGTGAGTGTTTGGTGATCTACCAGGTCAAAAGCAGCTGATAAATCGAGGAGGAGGAGCAAGGCAGGTTTGCCTTTGTCCATGATCTGTGAGATTTGATATTTTAGGTCTAATAAGGCGGATTCTGTTCCATACCCGACACGGAAGCCAGATTGTCTTTTGCCTAGTATGGAGTTAACTTCTATGTATGATTGGATCTGGATTTGAGCTGCTTTGTCCAGGATAATTCAGGAGGAACGGGACTATCGTTATCGGTGTGCAGTTGTTGGGTTGCGCTGGGTCAAGTGTGGCCTTTTTTTTTTAGAAGTGGCCACACCCAGGCTTCCTTGAGATTGTTTGGGACAGTTCCTGTTGGGAAAGAGGCGTTAATGAAGGCAGTAATCAGGGGTGCTAGGTCATTGGCGCATTCCTTGATTTTGGGAGGGCAAATGTCTGCTTTGCAGAGGGATGGTTTGAGGTTTTTGATGAGATTAAGGACCTCAGGTTCAGTGACATTTCTAAAGGAGAATTGAGCGTGATTGAGATTACTACGCTTGTCTTGTATAGGGCGGTTGGTTTTTTGGTTTGGGAGGGCTTTGCAGTGGTTTTGGATTTTGTTCTGGAGGAGTGTTATTTTGTTGAGCATGGCAGACTGAATGCTGGCACACCAGGCTTTGTCTTTAGTTATCTCGTCAGCGGTAGCCGGAGGAGTGACTAATTCATTAAGATTGCGAATAGTTCTTTAGCTTGGGAGTTGGTCTTTGAGATCCTATCATTGAAGGAGTTGGATTTTGCTGCTAAAATGGCTTTTTTTATATTGGAGGGCTATTTGTTTGAAGAGGCTCTTATTTAGATCACTCGGATCGGTTTGCCAGTTTTTTAGCGACTGGCGCTTTTGAGCGTTCGAGGCTACCACAATAGCCTCCAATGGTACCAAAGGCTATTTTCATAGTCTGCGGTAGAATAAAAATGGTAGATACCACTGCCACCAGCCAAATCTTAGAGAAAGGGGAACATAATAATGTTCCATGAGAATCAGACAAAAAGTGATAACTATTAACCCCTCCAGTACTTTATTGGAAGATAGGGTGTACTGGGTCTGTAAATTTAAAAAGACTAGTAAGGTCAATGGTAACTTTACATGTTCTGGGAGACAGTAATCAGTCCCAGAAACTGGAGGTTAAAGTGGGAAGTCTGAAAAGACAACCTTGTGTCACTGCACTAAAGGTGCTGGGTGACACACAGTAAAAAGATGATGCCTATAGGGTGGGTGAGACTCCATAGTCCATGAGCATAAGAATGTACAACACAGCAAAACACATGTAAGTGTGGGAAAAAAAGCTCACACTCTTATCAGGTGAAAAAGATGAAACCCTAGAAATCCAGCAAAGCTGCTGAGGGACTCAAAGGGTAAGGGAATTTAGTCATTCTGGAGAATTCGCCCTAACAAGATATTGTTCAGAGTCAAGGACCACTTCCTTAAATCCCTGAAACCTGCTGTCCATGTCAACACCATCAAAAGAATTTTCTCAACCTAACTGGAGGATACCGCTGAAATTGGCAAGCCCAAGGTCTTTCCAGGTTTCAAGCAGGTGGTCGAGGAAAGGATCAATCTTGCTGATGCCTGTGAGACCGAGGAGCAAAGACAAAAGCTGAAGCAGGTCTTCCTGGAATTCCAAGATATCTTTTCAGTGAACGTATACGACTGTCGAGGCACCTCTATTCATTCAACCACCATACCCACGGCCCCCGAGATGGCTCCTTGTGTCCATGTAGTCACTCACAGAGATTGTTGAGAACTTAGAATCCTGTAGGGATAATATGGCCGATCCACAGTACCTTCAACAATCCGGTACTGGGGCTACACAAACCCAATGACCAATGGAGACTATGTGCAGACCTGAAGGAGTTGAACAAACGGGTCCACATGTCAAGATGGCCACTCCCCTACATCAATTAAGGGGTAGCCCAGATCAAGGGTCAAAGGTGTACACCGCCATTGAACTGACCAATGGCTATTGGACAGTACCCGTGAGTAGGGAAGACCAGTACAAGCTTGCCTTTACCTTTGGGGGGCACCGATACATGTGGACCCGAACCCCCTTTGGATACATAAACTCCGGCAAGGAGTTCAACATCTTCCTACGTACGGCTATTCCCGACTTGGGTGAAAGGAGAAACATGGCCTACGTGGATGATGTTCTGATCAAGAGCTCAACTGTGGAGAAACATATAGCAGAAATCTAAATCAGTTGCCGAAAGCCAGAGCATAACTGTCCTTTCAGAAGGCACAGTGGTGTAAGACCCGAGTGTACTTCTTAGGGCAGGAGATCACCTCTGAATGGCTTAATCCCCAAGTGAAGAAGGTTGAAGCCTTACTGAAATTAAAAGACCCTACTACACTGCGAGAATTAAGAAGCTTTCTTGGACTCACAAATTATAGTCGGAAGTTCATTGAAGACTATGCAGAGGTCACTCGACCCTTGGTCCATTTATTAAAGGTTTTGAGTCAAGTGGGAGTGCGGTGCAGAACAAGATAAGGCAGTTAAACAACTGAATAAGGAGTTCTTCTTGTAGACTGGTTTCTCAGATACTTGCCTAATAGGGGTGTTGTATCTAAAGCATGACAAGGTCAACAGTCATCTCTTACGCAAGCAAGACTTTGTCGTGTGTGGAGGAAAAATTCAATGACTGCGAGAAGGCAGTCCTGTCAATGGTGTAGGGGTTGTAAAATTCCCGCCCATTCATCCAGGGGTGGTGGGTGGGCATCATTGTCGATACTCCTCACCAACCCTCGCAATATCTCCAAAGTGACAGAATCCGGACAGGGAATGTTAGGAATTTCAGAATACTTACTAGATTCTGTCCAATCAAGGCTTTCCTGTGGAGGTCAGATATAGCCAAATCAAGAAGACTCCCCTATTGCAAGTGTTTGCAGACTTGTATGATTGTGCTCAAGAAAACTGTCTCGAGGACAGAAGTCTAATGACCAATAATAACATGGAGGCAGACTTAACTTCCTCACACAAGGTCTTTGAAGAAGACACGTGTCGGGGGATACCCAGAGTTTATGTGGATGGGTGTTCCTACCATGTTGATAACAACAGGGAAAAATAACTGGTGGCTGGCATTGGGAATGCCTGGGTGAATGATTCCCTGGAACCTGCTGCTGGTTAGAAAATAGGACCCCGAAGTAGTCAGGTTGCAGAGTTGGTGGCTGTTTATCAAGCCATCCTCACTGCAGTGCACCACCAACTTTAAGAACTGGTTGGTCATAATCACAGACTCCGATTACGTCAGGATTGGGTTCGTGGAGCACCTGATTAACTGGAAGAATCGAGGCATGATTTGTGCCAACAACAAACCCTTAAGCATGCCAAAATGATCCAGTCAATTGACGATCTGGTGACCTCCAATGAGATTACCATCTATTTGAAGAAGATAAGAGATCATTCCAAATTAGAGAGGCCAGATAAGACTGGGAATGACCTAGATGACCAGCTGGCTAAAACCAGAGCACTGCAGGGGATTTCATAGAAATGGAATCCCTGCTGGGGGAAATCCAAGTTGCCGCTGTCACCAGGTCACAAACTCATGCGAATAGTAAACTCTCGACTGCTCAGTAGAGTAAAGATATCCCCAGATGCAGATTTTATCACTGCACAGAAAGAGGACCCGATCATTGAAAAATTCTATCAACACATTGAAGACCCTGTGAGTTTTCCCCTAACAGAGTCGGATTGTACCAGCAAAGGGGATCTCTCGTTAATGATGAAGTTTGCCAAGATGTTCTGCATCCAAGAAGGCTTGTTGGCAAGGAGAGCCTGATCGGTCTGTGACCAGTGGGTGGTACCTACTTCATTCTGAAGCCTGATGTTGAATCATGCCCAGCAACGCGGCTACTGGCAGTCATAGGGGGTTTCACACGACATTAGAAATCTTGCGCAAGGTTGCCTACTGGCCACACATGGGCCAGGACCATGACACTTACCTAAAGGGGCATCTTGTGTGTGCTCAATTTCAACCCAATTCACACACACAGAGCTCCCCGATAAAAAAGGGGAATGACACTGCCATGGTCAGATTTGCAAATCTATTTCATCGGACCAGTGATTCACTTCTCTAGAGGAAACAAGTACATGTTGACTGTGACATGCTTTTTCACAAAGTGGGTAGAATGACTTTCAGCCCCGAATTGTAAGGCAGAGACAGCTGCTGCACCAATGATCAACCACATCTTCTCTTGTTTTGGCCTCCCACAAAACATTGAGTCAGACCGAGGAAGCCATTTTACCTGTGAGGCGCACCGTGGAAATACACTGAAGTACGGTTGACTGGTGCCGAGTGCTGCTGGACATTCATTTGGAAGCGCTGTGCCACTGCTTTACTTCGCGGTCCCTCAGGACCTATCAGGAAGTCTTTAATGGTTGCACACCCTGCCTGACTTCAACTAAAGGAAAAGAAGGTGACTGTTCGCCAGAGGCGCGCAACGTTGTGTATGTTGCAGTCTTCACGTTGTGTTTGGGGACTACCCACTTACTTTTTCATTGAACTCACGTTGTGTTCCACGTTGTGTTTGTGGGATGGGGCAAAGCCTCGCTATCAGCTAAAACACGCCTGCTCCTTTGCCCGGAACGAATGTAGTAAACGCCCAACTCAGGACGTATTGACTAAAACATCT
Organism: Ambystoma mexicanum; assembly: GCF_040938575.1. NCBI lineage: Eukaryota > Metazoa > Chordata > Amphibia > Caudata > Ambystomatidae > Ambystoma > Ambystoma mexicanum. The sequence continues at coordinate 1,669,546,526 of NC_090937.1, read as the reverse complement.
CTTTCTTCTTTCTCCTTAAGGTGTGCCCTTGCAACGTTTCCCCGCCCCCTGTTCCTGTGACGCCCCTTGGCTCGCATAAAGTACAAGCGTCCAGCGCACCCGCAAGCGCACCGTGGAAGTACACTGAAGTACTCTTGACTGTTCGCGGTGCGCGGTGCGCAGTGGCGCTGGATGCTCATAAGGGCTGAAGGTTAATCTATATTTGAAGCCACGTAACCAACCTGCAAATTCGTGTACAAAGTCTAACTGGCTCATTACTTTGAACCTGAGGGGGTTTAACTATGGCTTATAGGGCAGAGGGCCGTTCACACTAACCAACATGGCTCACTGTCTCTAAAGGGGCTTTTTGTTCATTTACGTACTGTTACAACACTGACCAACTAAACATATATTTAACTTGGTGTGATTGAGGCTGCACTACAACTTTAGCAGATACATGGTAAATTTCTCAATGATGGATGGATTATATATTGTATTGCTCTAGTGTTTGCTCCAATTTTGAAAACAACTTTCCATTTGTCACGCCTCCTCCCTGCCACACAATTGCCAGAAAACCTTCCAGATTCACGTCCACCACCCCTAACCATGCACGCTTCATCCGGCGTGTTCCCCATAACATTCATCGCACTCAGCAACTGAATTACCAAGGACGGCTACGACCTTTCCTACATTGGAATCTGCCATGGGGCTTCTCTCTGGGACGGCACCCGTCCACGGGCGCCCGGAGACTACGATCCAGCGCACGAAGTGCTTCTGATCAGGTGACCAAACGCCGGCAACAGGTGGCCAATCGCCGGCAGACTCCCCATACAGCGTCGAGGGTCACGTGACGTGGATCCGCGTTTCCCTCGTATCTGTATCACATGATTAATTCAACACAGTCAAAAGGACATGGGAAACGCGGAACAAACGCTTCACAGCTGCTTTTCGGAGTGCTGCACGGCGTTTTTGGATCTTGCTTAGAATTCAGATTTCTTTGACCAGGGAACGTTTCACGGATTGCTTTTGGTCTCTTCCTCAGGCTCAGGCGAACTTTAATCTTCAGGCTTCACGACTTTTGGCTTTGCACAAACTTTTGAACTTTGGATATTGGACCTTGCCTATTGTTTTTTTGGCTTTCGACCCTGGACTGTTAACGGATTGCTTTCGGATAATCCACTGGCTACCTGACCTACAGGTGTACTCCATCAAGAGTGCCTACAAGGACCCTTCTGTTTCCCCGAACCCTTTGAGGCATCCTGACCAGCACATTTGGGTAAGCCCTTTAGCTTCTTCCACCATATTGCATTGTGATCATTGTGAATGTCTGCCTTAATCATTTATTGCCTTACAGTGGTCAGGTGGTCCTTCCGGTGTTCCTGGTTGCAGCTTGACGGCACTCCACACCTGTGGCCTCAAGAATTGCATTGGTAGTGATATTATTCTTACCAGTGTGGTACTTGGGGACGGAGGTATCTTCATCTACACGACCATCAAGATCACAACAGACTGTGAAGCCTTTTGGTCGTCCAGATGGATACTTCTGCCGGGGACCCAGTGGCCGCTTTAATGCAAGCAGTCACAGCCCTTAGGGCTGATATGGCCACAGCTACCACCGCTATTCACCATAGATTGGACGCCTTAAACAGCGTCCAACATCCTTTACCCGTTGATGCCGAATTTAGGGACGCTGCCTCACAGAAGCCTGTTCCTCCCACAGCTACTCCGGCTCCCTCTCTGCCCCCTCCTGTGGTACTCCCTAGCCCCATTCCCCTGGCAGCCCCCAAAAGGTTCCATGGAGACCCTAGGAAATATCGCACTTTCTTAAATCAGTGCAAGCTCCATTTCTTGTGCCGGCCCTTGGCATTTTCTGATTCCGTTACTAAGGCAGCTTTTCTACTCTTGCATTTATCAGGAGTGGCAGCCACTTGGGCAAACCCTTTTTTAGAAAGTGACCATCCTGCCCTATACAACTTCGACTTCTTGGTTAATGAAATGGCAAAAGTCTTCGACACCAGATATAGGGCACAATCCCAGGACTTGGAGCTTTTGGACCTCACTCAGGGCAGACAGACGTTTATAGAGTACATAACCCGCTTTAACCAGCTGTCTGCGGAGACGTCTTGGCCTGAAAACAAAAAGGCGGTTGTATTCTATAGGGGTCTGAGTAGCGCCCTGAAGGATGCCCTCTCAGTTGTCCCATCCCTTCCGGCTATCTATTCAGACCTGGTTGCTCTGGCTTTACAGCTGGATGCCCGAAGGACTGAGCGAAGGGCAGAAGCAGGTTTTTCCAATCATCACACTTCCCCCTCAACTGATCAAACCCCAGAACCCATGCAAGTAGGTGGGATCCGTAGCCCCATTACTCATACTGAACGGGAACGTAGACGTACTGACAATGCTTGTTTCTACTGCGGCATCAGCGGCCACTACTTAAAAGAATGTCCATGCCGACCCAAAAACAAAAAACCGGGCTTTCAGAAGGGTCGCCCCTGAGATCGGGGGTACGGGCGAGCATTCCACTAACCCCCTCTGAAATCGCATTTGGTCCCATTAAACCAGTGGTTGTCCAGGCTTTGCTGATCCCAGACCGGGAACGCATGCATTCGGTTCACATTGTTATCGATTCAGGTGCCACTGGCTGTTTTATTGACATCACACTGGCTCAACAACTCAACCTACCATTGATCACCAAAGAACGTCCTGAACCAGTACAGGCAGAAGACGGTACTTCCCTCGCTTCCGGCCCCATCAATCAACAGACTGCTCCTTTGGAAGTCGTAATCCAAGGTACCCACAGAGAAACATTAACCTTTGATCTGATCACTACCCCTCAGTTCGGGATTATCCTCGGGATACCGTGGCTGAAACAACACAACCCTCTGATCAACTGGGGTACCGGACAAGTGTTTTTCAAATCTGAGGTCTGTCAGCATTTTTGCCTGGTAGAGTCGGAATCTTTGTCCAGTCCCGCAAGAATACTAGGAGCCTTGGCTTCCCTAACCTTGGAAGACGGTACCCCCACAACCACTGTCAATTATCGGCTGCTAAATTCCATCACCATTAAGAACAGATACCCCATCCCGCTCATTTCCACGTTGTTGGACAGACTGTCTCATGCATCTATCTACACAAAACTAGACTTACGTGGGGCTTACAATCTGATCCGTATGGGAGAAGGGGACGAGTGGAAGACGGCGTTCTGCTCCCGATAAGGACTGTATGAATATACGGTGATGCCATTTGGGCTTTGCAACGCCCCAGCCACCTTCCAACATTTCATAAACGATTTGTTCAGTGATATTCTAGATGTGTATGTAGTGGTCTATCTAGACGATATCCTGATCTTCTCCCCCACTCTGGAAGAGCATGTCATTCACGTCATAGAAGTCCTGTCCCACCTCCAAAAGAACGCACTCTTTGCTAAACCTGAAAAATGTCTCTTTCTTGCCACCGAAGTTGAGTTTTTAGGATTCCATATAAGACTTGGGGCTCTCTCCATGAACCAATCTAAGGTCCGTGCTATCACGGACTGGCCCGTCCCTGTTACACTCAAACAGCTGCAGTCTTTTCTTGGTTTCGCAAACTTCTACCGGTGTTTTATCGCTGGTTTCTCCTCCATTGTTGCGCCTTTGACTGCACTAAGCAGCCCTCTGGTCCACTATCACTGGACACCGGAACATCAAACGGCGTTTGATACCTTGAAGGAAAGGTTCACCACTGCCCCTGTTCTTCAGCACCCCGATCCTGAACGCCCTTTTGTTTTGGAAGCAGACGCTTCATCGTTTGCATTAGGTGCAGTTCTCTCTCAAACCTCCCTACCACGGGTCGATTGCACCCGGTGGCTTTCCATTCACGGACGTTAGTGCACTATACCATGATGGAGAAGGAACTATTGGCCATTAAAGATGCTATGCAGACTTGGCGGCATCATCTTCTAGGGGCTAAGCACCAAACCACCATTTATTCCGACCACAAGATCCTACAGGATCTGGCTTCCCTGAAATGCATGAATAGCCGTCAAGTACGCTGGCATCTGTTTTTTGCTGCATACGATTTTGTAATAAAGCACCGACCCGGGGTGGTTCATGGTAAAGCAGATGCTCTGTCCCGCTCCCCAGGGGAGGAATCCCTTCCTTTGTTCCCAGATACCTTGCTAGGAGAAGGTCATGTTATCTGTGCCTGCACACCCTCACCGTCCATGTTAACCACCATACGTCATTGGGTCGTTCACAATAGTCATGCAGTCATGAATGGGATCTTATAGTTCGGGACGGCTTGCCGTTTATACATGGGAAACTATTCTTGCCCACAAGTGACACACGCACCCATGCTCTGAACTGGTCGCATGACGCTGCGATCAATGGCCATCCGGGACAACGCCGTACTCTGGATCTATTGAAACGGTGGTGTTGGTGGCCCTCGATGAGACGGGATGTAGAGAGTTACGTGAATACTTGCCCAGTATGTGCCCAATGTAAATCCCGAAGGGGTCGTCCTCTAGGTCTACTTCAATCACTACCCATACCCCCGAAGCCATGGCACACGGTTTCGATGGACCTGATTACGGACTTACCCCGCGTACAGGGGTACGACACCATTTGGGTGGTGGTGGACTCTTATACCAAGATGGCCCGTTTCATGCCCTGCACAGGGATTCCCACGACAACAGCACTGGCCCGATTGTTTTTCAAATCCATCTTCTGTCTCTTTGGCCTGCCACAGGTTATAGTGTCTGACTGGGGTACCCAGTTCACTTCTCATTTTTGGCGGGCTTTGACCAAGTTGCTGGGCATTGATGTGCATTTCTCTTCCGCTTAACACCCTGAGAGTGATGGTCAGACAGAAAGGGTGAAACAATCCCTAGAACAGTACTTGCGATGCCTTACCCTCCAATATCAGGACACATGGCTAAATCTCTTGCACCTGGCGGAATTCGCCTATAACAACGCTCTACACTCTTCAACAGGCTTCTCCCCTTTTTATTCCCTTTATGGCCAACATCCTCGTACCCTTCCTTTCCCAGATTTCACGCCTACGGCCACCCCTGCTGCCAATGACTGTGCTCGCGATCTAGTCACTGTTCAGGCCCAAACCCTTGTCCATTTGCGGGAATCTCAAGTCTCCATGAAGAAAGTGGCCAACAAGAAACGGTTGGTTGCTCCGGAGTATCGGGTGGGGGATCGGGTGTGGTTATCTTCCCGGTATTTACACATTCCTGGTTCCCGTAAGCTGCTCCCTCGCTTTGTCGGTCCTTACCGATCTCCAAAGTCATTAACTCAGTGGCTTTTCGCCTCTCCGTTCCCACCTCATGGCGGATCCACCCAGTGTTTCACTCTTCCCTGCTCAAGCCCTGCCCTGCTCCTACCCGTATCATTACACCACCTGCTCCTGTTTCAGTGTCATCCCGTGACGTGTTTGAGGTCAGTGCCATCTTGGGTTCCCGTCTCTGTAGGGGTCAGTTGCAGTACCTGGTGGACTGGTTGGGGTATGGTCCTGAGGATCGCTCTTGGGTTTCCTCTCGGGATGTACGGGCCCCGCTTTTGGTTGCTCATTTTCATCGGGACCATCCTTCCAGCCCACGGGGCCGTGGGCCATTGGGGGGGACTCTGTCACGCCTCCTCCCTGCCACACCATTGCCAGACAACCTTCCAGATTCACGTCCACCACCCCTAACCATGCACGCTTCATCCGGCGTTTTCCCCATAACATTCATCGTACTCAGCAACTGAATTACCAAGGACGGCTACGACCTTTCCTACATTGGAATCTGCCATGGCGCTTCTCTCCGGGACGGCACCCGTCCACGGGCACCCGGAGACTACGATCCAGCGCACAAAGTGCTTCGGATCAGGTGACCAAACGCCGGCGACAGGTGGCCAATCGCCGGCAGACTCCCCATACAGCGTCGAGGGTCACGTGACGTGGATCCACGTTTCCCTCGTGACTGTATCACGTGATTAATTCAACACAGTCAAAAGGACATCGGAAACGCGGAACAAACGCTTCACAGCTGCTTTTCGGAGTGCTGCACAGCGTTTTTGGATCTTGCTTAAAATTCAGATTTATTTGACCACGGAACGTTTCACGGATTGCTTTTGGTCTCTTCCTCAGGCTCAGGCGAACTTTAATCTTCAGGCTTCACGGCTTTTGGCTTTGCACAAACTTTTGAACTTTGGATATTGGACCTTGGCTATTGTTTTTTTGGCTTTCGACCCTGGACTGTTAACGGATTGTTTTCAGATCATCCACTGGCTACCTGACCTACAGGTGTACTCCATCAAGAGTGCCCACAAGGACCCTTCTGTTTCCCCGAACCCTTTGAGGCATCCTGACCAGCACATTTGGGTAAGCCCTTTAGCTTCTTCCACCATATTGCATTGTGATCATTGTGACTGTCTGCCTTAATCATTTATTGCCTTGCAGTGGCCAGGGGGTCCTTCCGGTGTTCCTGGTTCCAGCTTGACGGCACTCCACACCTGCGGCCTCAAGAATTGCATTGGTAGTGATATTATTCTTACCAGTGTGGTACTTGGGGACGGAGGTATCTTCATCTACACGATCATCAAGATCACAACACCATTCAACAAAGGTGCTTTACTAATGTGTAACAAATTTTGAAGGGTACTGAGTTCTTTACGGTACTGGCGCTATGGTTTATTCTTTACGCAGTGGTCGCCCCCCTGCAAAATTGTGGCCAAAAACAAAAATTCTAATAAAAAAAAACAGTCTCCTCTAATCTTTCTCCAATTGTTGAGACAGAAAATATGAAGGCACTGCATGGCAAACAAAGCGCTCCGTACGCCTTGACTGCTGCTGTAGCAAATGATATAATCTGCCACTAAGTAGCCTTTGCATATGCACGCTCACAGGCGGCACTAGCAACGCCACCTTTGCCCAATCAGTTAATTGCTCCAAGGGGAGGGGCTTTAGCTCGCCCGGCCTCAGCTAGGAAGAGTTTCTCAAGTATGAGAATAGACAAGCCACCACTCATGGGGGAGGGAATTAATGATCCATCGAATACCTCGCCCTCTGATAATTCTATTCTTGCCCCGGCAGTCCTTGCGGCCCTTGAAAGACAATTCGCTTGTCAGATGGGCCCTCCACCCCGGTTACCTTGCCCAGCTGCAAAAGGGCTGATGTTCATCTACACTGCAAGGAAAGTTTGATGTTAGATATATCTAATATTTCCCCCTGCTCAATACTGTCCAACAATCCTCTGATCTTAACTGATTTGCCCAAAGATTTGCCCTTGCCACCCAAAACAGATCAAACTCCTTCGCTAGTTGCGGCTGCCTCATCTCCATCTTTTAGGCCCCCCATTCCTCCCTTGGACTTTGATTTGCTAGAGCCCTCAGACGACCTGCAGTGCCTAGAGGCTTCATATCCAGTTTTAACACGTATATTGAATCTTCTTGATAAAGGTCACGAATACACCCACTATGAACTTAGGGACTGCAAGTCATCAATGAACCAAATATTATTCAAACTCAATAAATTGGAAGGCTTTATTTTTGCTGACTATCCACTTGGAAGGCATAAATCTTCCAATTGGCGGCCGAGCACCTGTACTAACAAAAAATCTAGAAAAGGTGGAATGTGTGAATATTGCTACTCAAACCCAATTGAGTGAACAGGTGGTTGTGCCAGTTATGTTGCCTCCAACGCAGCCGAACACCTTTTCATTTGCGCAATCTTTTGCCCAAATGGTTGCTGCTCCTCAGGCTCCCTCCCACCATCATATACTTACTCATGCCCAGTTATGCCAAATGGTCAACACGAATACAGAGAAAATTGACAAAATACTGTTTTCTGTTAAAAATAAATCCTACTGACTGCCAAATTGAGAGTGAAGAGGTCCATGAGGATTTAGAGGTGGATACAATTTTCCACCCGGATAGTCCATCTGCCCTTACCAACCTCTTTTTGGAGTCTAGTAGTGAACCAACGGCTTCAGATGGAAAAGCTAAGGTTAAGTCTGGCGACTCAGCTAGTGCTGGACAATTCTTTTCTTCTCGCAAAGAAAAGCGCCTCTTTATTTGAGCTCTGAAAAGGAAAGAGGATAGGCAGTCCCAGCCTCCTCTGTCAAAACCACTTAACTTAAAAACAAACAAAAAAAACAAAAATCCCGACTCTTTACAAATTGACAATACTGCACAGGATGAAAAACAGTCTACACTCAATGAACTAGGTCCATCTTCATATGCTTCATCCAGTGCCGAAAAAAAAGCTTGTCAGTTTGTTTCCAAAAGTAAAGACACAGGAGCGATTAACATAACATTAAAAGAAAAGACTACTGGAAAAATCAACAAAGAAACAAAAGGGCCTACTTATAGTGGATCCCCTGTGTATAATGATAAAACACTGATTACTGCTCAAACTCAGTTATCAGCCTTCTTTAAGCCCATCTCGACTAAAGTGGTACAGCCATGGGGTGTATTACATCAATCTCCCGCCTGTCAAGAAGGGCTACAAACATCAAAGATGCAGCCCAACGAAACTATTGGCTGTCCACAATTTCATTTACCGTTGACAAGGGATATTAACTCTGATCAAACTGATCATACAAACATGCAGAATGGCTTCCAAACCGAAGGGCAACCAGTTGTAAAGATGTCACTTTTTTCAAAACCCACTTATAAATACAATACATCCTGTTCCACCATATTTGGCTGGGAGTCCGATCCGGACATTTATGGCAATAGACGTCTAAATCGTTCTGCCTTATTGAAGACCTTTAGGCAAATTCCAGCACTCAGGACGCTCCATTCAGATGACATTGAATGGATTACGCTTCCGCAGACTCATAACTACAGGATGGTATGCAAAGTGAAAACCACTATCATATCTGATTTGATCACAGGAGTGAATTGCAAACGATTGGCCTCCTGCCGACACCATTTGAAATCCTTGACGAGGCCATGGCCTTTAACGAGACACCACTCAAACAACCTGTTCTAACAGCAGAAATTGTAGGCCCCCTAAAAGATCATGGTGGGATCCATCCAGAAGTAATTTCTCAATTGGTTGCCCTTTCAAATGCCAGCAAGGATTGGTCCTGGCTATCCTCCTTGGCTTCCACATTAAACCCTGCAATGGATAACATTCCCACATAACAAGTTTCAAAATATCTCCATTGTTTCTTGGAATTCTTGTGGCTTTACAAATCTTCACTCCTGGGTCAACAAGAAGCTTGATGTCTCTAACTATGACATTCTATTTTGCCAAGAAACTATGGCCATGCATGACCTCATACTGCCTGGCTACTTGGTTCTCCAAAAACCCACTGAGCGTGGTCCAAGTGGACGCCCGCATGGTGGAATAGCTATTTGTATAAGTACCAATTTGCACTTCACTACCCATGAGGTGTACGAATCTCCATTGTTTGTAGCTGCTGTCATAGCTTTCCAGCATCCTTCTGTGGACTACTTTCTATATATCACAACCCCAATAGTCTTAAAATTAACAGTGCTTTTTAGCATCTAGATACACTTTTAGATAAAGTACTCACCAAATATGCTGTCTGCTGTATAATTATCGGCGGCGATTTCAACACAGAATATTGGATGCAACCCTCAACCAATACAGTCAATGAGTCTCCTCTAGCTTCACATGGAAGGGTTGCAATGTGGAACCGGCACTTAGAACAATGGGATCTAACATTTATTCCTAATCAATATCCAGGCCTAGATTACACCTGGAAGAGGGGACTACTTAGATCTGGCATAGACCATTTTGCTATTTCTGAGAACTTACAAGAGCGTAGTAGTGTTACCTTAGCTACAGATCCGGAACTCAGCGATCATATGCTAATTTCGCTGACTGTACATATGAATATCACAGTTTTATCCCAGGATTCAAAGCAGGGATTCCTGGAAGTTGACAGACCGCACTATTCAATAAGATGGAACAACCGTGTATGTGACAGAATAAACAATCACATTGACAAATGGCTTGAGGGTCTTCGGGACAGCTCTGGCAAATTTCAATCAAATGACAAAGATCCAACCAAGTATTTGCAAATGCTAACGCATACGATGGCTAGGATCCAATAAAACGAAGGCGAAGATGTGGGAGATTCTTGGAGTAAAAAAGAAAACTTCACATTGCCTACCGCCTGGCCTCAGGCAGGGGGTTTGAGAGATACAACAAGACAATCGTGAGTATCTTAAAGAAGTTCATGGCATACTCTGGACCCAGTTGGGATTACTGCATGTCCTGATGACTATAAGGTCTACACCATCCTTCTGCAACAAAGAGGTCTCCATTTGAGCTCATGACTGAACGAAAAATGGTGTTACCTCAGCATCTGCTCTACAGAACTCGGGAGCAGACCCTAATAAATGCATCCACTACTCACGAGTACATTGAACATTTAAGGAAGCACCTTCAGCACGCTTTTGCTTAGCGCAATTTAGGAAAGTTGGCTGAAGGAATGAAAACCTATTATGACCTAAAGACCACCAAGAAAGAGTATGAAGCAGGGGACAAGGTTAAGGTTTACCTGTACTATTTTCAAAGGAATCAGGCCAAGGAGCAGAAATGTAGATAACAGATCACCTGTTGCCTACAAGATCTGCATCCCAAAAACAGAACAGATAGAAGAAAAATGGGTCCACAACAATCAGTTGAAAAGCTGTCATCCCAGACCAGCTGTATGACTGATTGAGGAGCCAAATGAAAGTTGAGCAGAGGAACCATCTGAGGAATGAAAGGGAAGGATGGAAAATCGGATGGAAACAAATATACATATTCATATTCAGTGAAAAACGTTGTTAAATGGGCATTATGATTACATGTAAAACCGAAACCCCCCAGAAATTCATACAATGAGAAAAAACAAAAACAGTTGCACGCATGTAAAAAAATAAAATAACCTTTATACATCTACGACGGAAGACTCAATCCCCTACCCAGCTTGACATTGCTTCCCCTTCCACCCCCTGCCTCTTCTCACTATCACGAAAAGGTAGCGGATTCCGTGGTACTTTGAGGATTACACGTGCCACATCCTGGGTGGCCACGTGGATGTATGCAGATGGGGAAATCATGCATACTTTTACTGAAGTTTGCAGTCGACGTGCTTTGGAATGGCACAACACTTGTACTGTAATTGTGTAATGGTAAATGTGAAGTTTTGTACAGGAGTGAGTGTTGGATGATGGTGGCTTCGATGCGATTGGTGGATGCGTGTGTCCCTATTTACACGTAACCCCGATGAGGTAGTGGTGTAGAGAAGATAGTGGAAAGGGAAGTACTGTTCCAGTTTAACAGGGGTGCAGCCTTCGCAGAACTTTGGGAGGCGCACATGCTAGAATCTGCCCTTCCTACCATGTTGCCCAATTGACATGGGACTGTGGGGGTTGTCCCATTAGGTCAATAGGGTGTGCGGCAATAGGAAGTACTTGGGGAACCACACATGCCACATTCTGCACTCTCGCCATGCTGGCCTATGGAAATGGGACTGTAGGGATTTGTCCTATCAGGGGCTCTGGGTGTGCGTCACAGGAAAGCTCACCAATAGGAAAGACTCCTCCTGCTTCACTGGGGCGCAGATCTTGCGCTAGTACAGAAAGTGCACGTGCCACATTCTGCCCTTCTAAGCATGCTGGCCAATGGGAATGCGCCTGTGGGGATTATCCAATTAGCTGCTTAGGTTCCGCCTCACAGGAAGGGGCGGTAACACATTTTTACTGTACTTCATGTACTCAGACTGGTAGAAATGGAGGGACGCAGAGTGCTATTACTGGGTGATTCGTTTATGGTACAATTGCACAGGTATGCCCAGGAAAGAGACTTGCATGCCAATTTCCGGTTGGAAGGATTGGAGGCATTGTGGTGCGCTGTCAATGTCTGCAATTTCGGCATTTTCATTGACCTTTGCAAAGAAGTGGTCTCTTTCACGCCTTTTCATGTTGTCGTGGTACAGTCGTGGTACAGTACAGAGCTCAGCATTTGGGTTACACCCCTTGTTCATATGTATATGTTGGTGAAAGCAGTAAAGCGTTTTTTTTCCCCGACTGCGAAAAATTCTAATCTCAGCTATACCGCCAAGAAGAAGGTGGGACTGTTCTAATGCAGTTTCTTCACACGCAGAGGGTGAAAGATGCATCATCAATGGAAAAATTGCAACTTTTTTGTGCAATTCTGGAATGTTCTCCTGCAACAATGACATCATTGGTTCTAAAAATGTGGTTTCCTTCCATGACAATGGAATTTCTTTGTCCAACATTGGCAATGGCATTTTGTTGCTCCATCTACAAGATGTGTTGAAGAGCTTACTGTAAGAATGCGCGGAGTACAGAAAGATAAAAATCTGTATAAAAGCAAGAAACCCTTTCCTTATTCATACCACTAAGAAGAGCATGCGCCTGTTCTAATGCAGTTTGTTCACAGCGAGAGGGCGGAAGGTGTATCAGCAATGAAAGCATGTCTACTTTTTTGTACGATGCTGCAATGTTCTTCGGCAACAATGACATAATTGATTCCAAAAATGCAGACTTATTCTTTGTCCAATATTGGCAATGGTGTTTTGTTGTTCCATCTACAGGATGCGGCGAGGAGCTTACTGTAAGAATGGGCAGAGTGCAGAAAAATATAAATCTTTATAAAAACCACAACAAGAGTGTTTCCGTAAAAGCATCTAAAAAAACAGAACCACAAAAAGCTCTTTTTAGAGCCACCACTACTTATGAAATCCACTGTCCTGGTTGAAATGTATTCTGCAGCGCCCGCACACAGCACGAAAACTACGCGGAAACCCAATTACTTCCGGAATTCCACGTCCCACATCCGGCCCATTTGCACAATGGCGCGCACGGAAATGGGTCTGTGGAAGCTTGAGATTGTGCAATAAGGCTTCTGGGTGTGGTGTGAGCAACAATGTGTTGGATGCATAATGTTTGCATAATAGTCACCAACGAAATATTATAGAACTGTATATAATCTTGCTACCAGGTAATTGCAATAGCTATTGCAAAGGGTGGGCAGGGACTTGGACATGTTTTGTGAATTAAAGCCATCGACTGCAACTCAGTCTCAATACGCACTGTGTTCCTTTATTCTTGCCTGTGAACAAAGGGCCACTATACAGGTTGCCATGACCAGTACAATACAACAGAAAATGTATATATCCAATTGTTTACCAACAATGCTCTAGTCCTAAACAGCTTATGCAATGGCGCGCTGCCACATGTGTGAATGTCTCACCACGCGTAATGTGCACTCGCACATATTGCTCTGCAGCATATTGTATGACATGTATTACGCCACAAAAAATGCTATTTGTATGTCTTCAAATAATATAGCAATCTGTGCATCGAAGCAAAAGTACCGTCACTTGATGGCACGCCATTAGTCGCATCTGTAGCATTCATGGAGATGAGTACATTTTGCCACATAGGAAGGCTTTTCATCAGGAGACACGCAGTTTCCTTAGGGAGAGCAAAAAGTCAGTTGTTCAGGCAAGTCAGTTGCACGCGGCCACAGTACCTTTGCAACCGGCAATGATGATCTTTGAGATCCGAAGATTTTGTTGTTTACTTAGCTGTGCTTACATGTAACTGTCTGCAAGTTATCACGCAGCCACAGCGTTCATATTTTCCAGACTCACTACGGATTGTCATATGTGCAGTGCAATCTTTAATGCACATGTACAAACTGCAATGAGCAACTTGCTACGTACCCTCGCAGTGCTTAGTGCAGAGATGGTGTGTGAGTTCCACGGGTCATGGAAGGGTAAGCAGCTCATCAATGAAGGCAATGAGCCATTTAACACGTCCACTGCACACTGGAGCATCCTGCTCCTTGCTCCCAATAGTGCTCAGGCAGCCAGGCTTGACACAGTCATAAATCGGTAGCTTTGCAACACGAAATCCGTAGGCAGCAGGACTGTTTCAAATGCTGTAGCCTGTCGCATGAATCGGTAGGGTTGGCAACAGGGGCGGCATTACCAGGAGACAGAGGATGACATATGCATACGTATGGCTGTGCAACCAACAGCCATACGTATGGCGCCACGAGTAATTAAAAGGAAATGAGAAGATGCAGACATGAGACCAGTCCTGCAGTCGTATGGACACTTCCATTTTGATTGGACATACACCGGGCAGGTGCACTCCAAGTAGGGAACTTCCATTTTGCTTACCTGCAGGCATCTCAGGCAGCACTGTGCGCTACAGAGTCACAATGCAATTGCAGCACCAAAGCAACAAATACACACACAATCACAAATACGTTTACATGTACACGTTAAATATGTAAGAAACATCGCCAGTATTAGGACAGGGTAGGGGTGCTAGTAATTGTTTAGCAATTGTTCCTTTATTACTTACAGGCTATGTACGTTGACGAGGGACGATGTCTTCCAGCCATTCTAGGGTGCTTGGCATTGCGTAAAAAAAACAAATACCATGGTTTGCTTTTGTGGTACACTGCAGAAATTCTGCATTTATAGGAGAGACCTCAGTGCAGTTACGTTCTGCTCTCAATACTTTGCATTCCTTACTCTGCTATTTGCTTCCTCGTTTCCATGTACAGCGGGAGTGTGGTAATATTGTTGGACGCACACATCACTTTGTGTACTGGTGCATTCCATTATGGTGCATACTCTATGCTTTTGGTTTGTTTGTTTCACAAGAACAGAGTTTGCACACTTAGCTTACTTCATTATCCTTGCAATGTACATACATGGTGCTATTTGTACATGTTTACTCACTTTGGTGAATGGTATCAGTATGTAAGAGAACTCATGCTGTTTCCAGCAGTTTGAATGCTAGCCGCTATATGCGCACAGACATGACATACAGTTTGTGGTTATTGTGCTCATCGGTATGGAGACATCAATTTCGTATGCTGTATGGCACATCTACACAAACTAATGGCTTCCTGGGAAAAACCTATTAAATTCAGTGAAAAAACGTTTTTTAAGGGACGTTATGGTTAAGTTGCGCTACTACAAACCTATTACCTTCACTGACAAATCTATACTGAAGGAACCTCCTAGATCCACTTCCCTACTAAAAAACTACAAACACCACAGGACTGCCCCAGGACATCTGGAGTGTTCGTGGACTTTCGGGGGGTGACACAACCTGTTTTTTGGCCTCTTATGGCCATATCCAAGCCAATCCTCACCCCCCCCCACATCCCCAGAGATTGTTTGAGTTTGACAAGTGCAATGCTGCTTTTAAAAAAAAAAATGTTACACTGCGCTGTCCGTGGTCCCCAAAAACGTCAGCGAATCCAAGATGGCGGGTGCTTCAGGAAAACCAACACATTTCACGTTTTCTCACCACCCAATCAGATGCTACGTCCCCGATGTCCCCGGACCACGCAAATAAATTCAGAGTGAACCATATACTTATTCTGCAAAGTTTGGTGAGGATACGTCCAGGGGGAGCAAAGTTATAAGCCACCCAAAAAGTGCTCTTCCTATGGGTTTAGCAACTTAACCATAATTACATGGCCGCTACGGCAGGCCATCTAATACACACAGCAGGAGTAATTCACTTAGTGCTCATTGTAAAGTGAAAGAAAATAAATAAATACGGTTTTGTAAAATGGTGAAAATGTCGTCCGTTATAATTGTATGCTGTTGTTGTTTTTGTCAATTCTGTGTAAATCTTCCAGGGAAACTTGTGTAAAAAGTACTGAACCTCTTTTTCTTTCTATGTTCTATTCTCCATTAACTTCCAGTCTAGAGGCAAGAAGGGAGCTGAGGGAGGAACCTTGGGACCCCCAGAAAGAAGGAAGAAAGGGGGTGCTGTGCCACACCCCCTGTCATGATCCTACCCAACTGCCATCCAGCACTGCTACATCCGCGCATACAGAGACTCCCTTTCTGGCATAATTGCAGAGTCAAAACCTACAAACTGCCTGTGCTTTGTGAGAAACCAAAGGGTGTCTCATCCGCTTGTTCCCTGGGACTTGTCATCCAGGTGGCCAGGCGCGGCCATCGCTTTTGGATCCAGTTACTAGGGGTGGACCAATGCAAGAGGATCACCTGGGTAAGGGATCTTCAGGGAGTGGGGTTGAGGCAACCAATGGCAAGACACTGTATTCCTCCCTTTCCTATACCCATGATCCCTATTTCTTAGGATTGTCCGATGTCCCAAACCCCCTTGGTCCCCTTTCCACACAAACACTGGGCCGAGGAAGAGGGTGATAGAGTAATAATGCTAACTCATATACATCACAATGGACTTGTCCCACTAATTGAGTTAGGTAAATTCAGGCACTTGACGCTAAGTGCATACATCTGATACCAATTAGCTCTTCTCACATGGATAAAAGGCGGAACATAGAGACACACTCTGAGCAAGGTGGAACACGAGTAAGAGCAGAACTTCTGGGGCGAAGGAGAACCTATTGGGGCAGAGCAACAGACCAAGGGACGTCAGCCCCGGTCGGAGAACCACAGGAGTTCCCTACAGGAGGTCGTTGCCTCCAAAAGGCTGCGGAAGACACGTCGAGAAGGCTGAATCCCAAACAAGAAGGCTGCATTGTGTTTCAAGCACCGCAGCGACCCTCCCAGGTGAATGGCAGAGTTGTGGAGGTAGGGCCAAGCCTGTGGTACTAACCTTGACTCGTAAACTGAAAGACAGTAAAGACGAGAGAGAAACGCACACAGCCAGTGAGTTGGCAAGCAACGTGAGAGACCAGTGTGCACTAAAGAAAGATTGGAGTGGCAACATTATATTGCACAAGTGAAGACTGCACACGCGTGGGTGAGACGCGAAGAAAGGCAGACCTACAAATGAACCTTCAAGTAACAATATCTGTAAAGTCAGCTATACTGAGTAAAGGAGTGGTCCGGCAAAAGGAAGTAGCCCACTTGAAAGTCTCCTTGCAAGGTGAAAAGTTTATAGCGATAAAGTGAATTACCACTAAAAGCAAGGTGATTGAAATCAACCCTGAAAAAAGATGAGAGTAAAAGGTGAACGTTAGTGCATAATACAGTGAACTACCCAGACCAGGAAGCACAGGAGAAAATAACATAGGAGAGTAAATTGAGAGATAGAAAGTCGAAGTGGTCCTACGAAGGTCTATATAAAAAAGCTACGCACATTCGGAAGTCTTCGACATCAGGAAACGGTCCGAGCCAAACTGAGGGAGACCAAAGGTGTAATAAGTTAGTGGAAGAGTGAGGAACTCATGGCGGCAACAAATAAGGCAGACACAAGTGATCACAGTTCAAAGGTGTTTATTGAACAATGAATTCTGTATGCAGGTTGGAAAAACATCTATTCTAAACCTGAACCTAAAATGGGAGCAAGCATCGAATATCAAATGAAAAATAAGGCATTGTGTCAAAAAAAGGGCTTATACTAAAAAACATATTGCCAAACCTTACAACTAATGTGTGGGATAGTTCTCAAGAAAAGAAAGAAGTGTTCTCAAATAATATGTCAGGATCCACTAGCCTGGGTCTCCCTTCCCCACGTTTAGAGCACGGGGTAAGGTGGGATCTTGGAGCACAATACAGTCTCGGGCTTCTTGTCACGCCCTCCACTCGTCCCTCTGGGGGTCCCACTCCTCATCCCCGTGCCCCAACACCTCTCGCCCTCTTGCCTGGTTCCGGGACTCACAGGTTCTCTCTTCACCTCAGTTGCCACGGCGCCGATTGCCACAAAGCTTGGGTCGGCATGCTGTTTGCCCGCGGAGACGTCTGCCCCTTTGGCGTCTTGCGTGGCGGCTGCTAGACCGGCTTCTTCTGCGTCACATGACCGCCACCTTCCGCTCACGTGTTTCTGGACAACACTCACGTGATGCGGTCGCGGGTCATGTGACCGGGAGGAAATAGCAGCGCCAGTATTTAAACGGCTGTATCATGGTGCTTCGGTGCTTCACAGCTGTTTCCTCGGATTCCTGTACGGCGCTACTTACCTTCTGTCTCACCTTTTTTGGATCTTGACCTCAGATTTGTTTCACGGACTGGCAGCAGATATCCCTTGGCTCTGGTGCTTACTTTTGGATCATCGTTACGACCACGGACTGCTTCACGGACTCCTACTACGTTCCGCCTTCTTGTGCGGATTCTGGCATCAGGTGGGTCCGGCACTTGCAACATTGCTGGGATTGCTACACAGTGAGAGGAACAGCCTTGCTGGGTCTCGGAACCTCACCCATAGGTACAACCGCTACTCCACAGACGCCTTTTGGTAAGACCGTTCCACTTACTTGTTGATTGGTTGTTGGTTCTGTTTTGGCTTGACACTTAACCGGTGTTTCCTGTACAGTGGTTCGGGGTACCACGAGTACCGCAGTTCCGGAAAACATCTCCCACCTGTGGCCTCAAAGGCTGTACAGAGAGTGACTTTGATTCTCTCTGTGTGGCACTTGTGGACAGAGGACTCTTCGGCTACACGACAGTCAAGACACAACACTTCCCCAGCATGAGACGACAGTTCTAATGGCAGCTTTCAGGACTGTCGATGACCAATTCTTGTTTAACATGAAAGGCTCTTGCCTTCGAGGACCTGATGTCTTCAACTAACAAAAACAAAAGTTCCTTCAACAAATTAAAGTTTGTTTCCACTATTCGCTGGGTTCAACCCTGTGTCCCTCTCTTCTGGGCGCTGACCCTTTTCAATTGTTTAGCACAGTTTCACATTTGAGTTCTTTTCTCAATGAACACTGGGTGAGAGCTTCGCCCTTGGATCTCCCTTTGCCGGGCTCAGACCCCTCTCAAATCTATTTAGCGGGATTCACTTCCCTTTGTTTCTCAATGTCTTTTCAAACAGTTCATGGTGGACATCCTTCGGCTGGGTTCAACACACTGTTTCTCAGGACTTTAGACTTTGCCCTTCTCGTCAGCATCCCTCGGTTGGGCTCACTCTTGCCAACTTCACATTCACTTGAGTCTGCAGGATTCACTTCCCTTGCTTTCACACAATTTGTACATCAAAGTCTTTCGATTGTACAGGGATTTTACTAGACCTCCTGTATGACCACTTTGACCTCACTAAGCGACTCTCCTATGGCCTTATGGTACCCGTAGTCGCTCTAATGTGGAACGACCAGCGTCCCTCGAGTTAGCACCCACGTGGTGCCAGCTTCCCTTTACAGCTGGTCTCCCCTTAACACTCTTTACAGCTCTTTTACAGTTCATTAAACGTGGTTCAAAATTGCCACTTTGCGGTTCTCAATCAACTCTGCCTGGTTATTATCGGTTCTCCCCTCGACTCATCAGCTGAGCTGAACCGCTAAGCTTTCGGCTTTACTAGAGTCAAGGTCGGTACCACTGTCACGGGAGCATCCCTCATTCCTGCTCATCTGCGTTGGCTTGCCCTGTGTACCGTTGACATCTGCTGCAAGACACTTGTGCTATTGTTTGCGGTCTTAGGCTCTCTTCCACGAAGGTTCCGCGGGTCTGGGACGAAGAGGGCAGGGTCACTTCTCTCCTTGCCACCCTTTCGATTCCTGCCGCCTTTCTCCTTCTTTTCAACTGCTGTGCCTGAGTAGCCGTCTCATTGTGCTATATGCAGTGCACGCCTTTCACGTACTGTGCTCTCTTACTCCACCTTCTATCCCTGTGGGGAAGAGAAAGGGCCGTCAGGTGTGTGTGATTCTGATCAATTGCCTGACTATGCCTGTCCCTTCTATTAGGACATGTCAGGTACACAGGTTTATTACCAGTCCACTGTTTTCTACATTGGGGACAAATGTTGGTGTCGGAAAAGAGACGAGGTAGGGTTTGTACATGTCCTACGGGATTGGAGGGGGATAAGGTGTTATCAAAAATTATAGTCTTTGTATTGGAAAGGGGCGGTATTGGAATGTCAGAGTATCCTACGGGACAGGATAGAGAAGGTTTGTGAAATAAGCAGGAGGGTTTTTGAGAATTTTGGAAAATGATAAATCAGAAAGACAGGATTGGTAGGGCTTGCAGGGTAAACGGGAATAGCTAGGATCGAGAAATGAAAAAAAGGGATTGTGGGAATCATAGTGTTTTATCTGAGCCTGTTGGGAGTGTGGTAAACCATAATCAGAGGGACGTGGAGAAGAACGGTTGGAATCGTTCAAGTAGGAATTAGAAAAGCAGGCATTCTGGGATAGGTAGTTCCTGGGAGCAATGGAAATTGGGATTTTAGGGGATTGGTTATATAGGGAAGGGTTGTTGGCTTTCAGAAGAGGAAATTTATTGGATTGAAGGGAGGTCAATTTGGTAAGCCTATAAAGGCTTCATAGACCTTGTCTTCCTTGTCCCTCTCTCCTGTATAATACTGTGTCTCACATGGGGTATACCCCTCACCCCCCAGTATGACCCTGGGTTCCCCTACCCAGGTGATCCTCCCTCGATCGTCCAACCCCAGGGTTGGGATCTGAAAGAGCCAGCCCTTCCCTGGCCACCTGAAAAAGGGATTCTCGAGTTCTTATTGGGAGAATACCCTCAGGTTTCTCACAGAAGGGAAACCCGTAAAAGAGAAATTAAGCTTCGGGAAGGGAAGCCCTGCAAGGGGTTGTTTTGTTGTAAAATGTCTGAGCCCGATTGAGGGCGACCAATGTGAACTTTTGCTTTAAGAGGTCTGAGCACGACAGAGGGGGACCTACGTGAACTCTTTTGATGAACTATATTTTGGAAATTGGAAAGTAAGACTTAACCTGGAAGCCAGGCGGGCCTTGATCCACGTCTTGAACTGCTTTTCTGTTAAAAGTCAGAGTGGGACATCATGCCTATAGGGACTGCCTTACTCCGTACTGTCCAACGTGGGGAGGAGAGCGGACTCAGCCACATTTATTCTTTATAGTTGACCACCGACTTTCCTTTGCATACATATTCTGCTTTTCACACTTTTTGGACAAGATATAGGGCAGGCATTAGGTTTTTGTTAGTATAGGCCATTTTGATTTGAGGGACTCAACTAGGACTGTTTTATTTATTATTTGATGGTCAAGACTTCTCCCATCTTAGCTATAGGGCAAAGTATGAGTTTCTCCAACCCTATTGAAACTTCAATAAAGGTTTTACAAATTGTACCTTTTGTGTCTGTGTCATACTTGTGATACCATGCCTCCCTTACAGCATTCATTTACTTGTTTAACCACTGCAGATTTGGACCAATCTAATGTTATGTTAAACCAGTATATGCATTCTGGGACATGTATGCTGTACAATAGGCAGCGGGCTGGAGGAGGAATACTAAGTACATTTGTTTGCAGCAAGCTAGGAAGAGCTGGAAAGGCCCTGGTTGCATTCCCCTGTTCCAGGCTACTGCAGGCAAGGCTGCAAGGCTGCAGAGAGCTGGAAAGACCTTAATTACAATCCACTGCTGCAGGCTACCTAAGCCGGGCTGGGCTTCATTGAACACAGCTGCCTGATACTTCAATGAGCTCCACCCTGTTGGGCCTTTGACTGGGAGGGCCTTATTAAACTCACTTTGAACAGAAGCAGTTGTTGAGTCAACTGCTTTTACTGGCAGTTTGCGCTTTTGAACCTTTTCTGAATAGCCAGATTTTGGCTTTTGAATCCCGTTTCTTGTTGCTGCTTTGTAGCACATTTCCAGTCAGCTTGTTTTTTTTTATCCTTTTCCAGCTTTTGACTTCAGAAACCTTGTCCTGTTTTGCAGTTAAAGAAATTCAGTTATTGTCTCTCTTTTTCTCTGTAATCCCAGTCTCTTGAAGTTTTCCTGTTTGGTCCTTGCCTGTGATATTACCAGAATTCAGTCCTTAGTTCTGGTGCCGGTTTCCTAAACCCCTCATATTTGTTTGTTGGCAGCGACCTATCTTGTCCATTTGTCTTGTGTATTCTGATATTCCAGTCTCTGCTTTGTACTTTGTTTCTCTATCCTGTCCTGTACCTGGTTACTTCTTTCAACACTGCTTTCCGTCTGTATAACATCTTGGTCCACTTTTGTGACTCCACTCTGTATCTGTTTACAGTGTGACCCCTGGGCTGGTCTCTGTTCAGATCAGATAAAGGAAAGACTTCAGTTGCCATTGACTAGTCAGTTAGTCTTACCTGCCTCAGTATACAGTCTCCAGTTTTACCCTTACACAGAATTCAACAGTTTCTTCGGCACACCTAACTCATGACGCTGCTGTAAAACAGTTAAGAGTAATCTGCTGGTACCGATCCTAAGGGCTTTCCCTAATCCATGGAGACCCTTGTCATTTTCCAGTACACCTTTTAATCTGATCATACCGTCTTGCCCAGTATATTTGCTTGTCTTTGCTTTCTCTCGATCTCTTTGCTTACTCCTGCCCCTGCAGCTCCTGTGAATACAGGACTCAACTCAGAACAGCTTGGTATGTACTCTGTTTATGTTATATGCTAGCATTGCCTTAGGAATCTACCCTAATCTGCAGTTCATACAGTGAGATATAGCTTTTGCCCTGTCCTCCCAGCCAGACGCCTGACAGATTGACTGAACCCAACAATTCGATTCATAGGGCAATGCTTAGCATAGATAGATCCAAGATGCCTATGAAGAAACATAGAAAACTTCTGTTTAGCCCTACAGCCTCCATGCAAACGGCCCACAAAACCCCTAGAGTCAGTCTTTTGAAAGACAATGAATATCTCTGTGCTGAGTATTGTTCGGCGAGTTTCTATAACCCAGATAGGATACCAATGCATTTAATATATACACTGCTGCCCCAATTGATGGCTGCACATCAAAGAGAAGAATGATTTCTTGCACCAGTTAATAGTACAGCCAGAGAACTAGTCTCCTTTTAGTGATTTTGTTGCATCAGACCCTGTGGCTTCGTCGAACTCTGTAACTGAATCAGAATCCAAATTTTCAAACAAATCGGCAACTCCTGTGCAACCGGATAACATTGCCAATCCCCAGTTACATGAGGCTGTTACCCCAAATGAAACACCCTCCGTGCAGAGAATTGGCAAATATTTTGCAGTTTTCTGCAAAGCCCAGTACTGTGTGAAGGGACTCAGTATTTTCTGCTAATCCCGACTTGGTGTCAGTAGAACAGTTACAGGTAGTTAATAGGTATTTGACTCAATCATTGGAATACCCCACCAAGACAAGAGCTGGTTGGAAGGCATCAACATATAACCCAGTGAAGAGTATTCCTACTATTCCAGTGAACCTATAAAGAAATGCCCGATCAGTGTTCAGTGTGTAGGTGATGACACCATTAATCAAGATTCCAAGATGCTTTATATTGGCACTATACATTATCTGGATAGACAAGCCTGTAGCCGCAACATTGCTACCCATGCCTCTAGACTTTGTTCTGTACAACAGATATACTATGACACTCCGAAGGATTATGCTAAGTCCCCCGAGGATGTCTGTGAAACAGCTATTTTCTCTAAAGAGGCAAACCATGGTTTTAAATAACGACTATGTCATACTATATTGACAAAATGTGAGAGGGATACATTTCATCTTTAGCTAACCCCTGTCACCCAGTACCAGACATTCTCTCTCTACTTGTTGATAACATTAGAATTCCAAAAGGGGAGCGTGGCTTGGCGCCCGGGAGCATGGCCGTTTCAACGCTTCGCTACAGCCCTTTGTATCATTAATTTAATTCTTTCATAACTTACCGCCCTTTGCTTCCAATATTCTTCTGCTGCTGGCTGATAGGATTCTTACCTACGTTTTCTGCTGTTTTCCATTGGTCCGTATGCCTTCAGTCAGCGGTCCTCTCCGATGAGGAAAGACGCACGCCCTCTCTGGATTCCAGCTGCCACATCACGTGAGACTTCGCACGTATTGTACGATGCAACGTGCCGACTCAGGCCTGGTCGGCTCACAGGATTAGTTTTTTTATATGTGCACCACCTCCTGTCTGATTCTACTATTACAGTTCATTGTTTGGCAAATAGATAGATGAGGTTTTTTTTCTCCAATTGACTATTTGCCACGCTCCTGCCCTGCCCCTTTCTTCATTATTTTTCCTCTGAGGAGGGAGAAGAAAGCACAAGTGAACGCAGGAGGAGATAAAAAAAAAGGTAAGGAGGCGATGGGTGAGAGGGGAGGAAAAGGGAAGAAATAAACAATAAAACGGTGGATTATGGTGTTGTAAGAGAGAAGAGGGAGGAGAGGAAAGAAGGAAGCTGATTAAGAGGAAGGAAAGTGTAAAGAAAAAGAAAAAGGAGGAGATAAAGAAAAAGGAAAAGAGAAGGGGGTAGGAATGTGCAGTACATCTCAACAGTTTTTCTATCAAGACTCTGCTGGCTTTTTGGTGTTACTGCCTCTTTCTTCCCACCTGTTTGACTTCGCACTATTTTATTGGCACCTTGCCTGCTCTGTTGTTACTTGGTCATTATTTTGCATCATCCTGCAAGTATTTTGAATGACCTGGAGTGACTTGTTCCTTTCTCTCCCTTTGTCTCTCATAATCAACATTACTGCGCTGCTAAGTTACCATACCCCTATTATTTCTATTGCCCCGTGACTTCAAGCCCATATTGCTCTGTCCTTTACTGCTGGCTGCTTCTCCTGCATCCGTGTGATTGCTCTCCCACAGTGGTTACCTTGCTTTCTTTATTTGAAAACATGGCTTCGGACAATGGCTCTCAAAAATCACAGCCTGCTTCCAAAGACTCTACTCTTCCCTTGACTAATCTCAAAAGACCTAAAAGCGATTCTCCACCCCTGCTCTCTCCTATCGACGCAGCTATTGAGGCTATTTTACAAGAGATCAGAGCCTTGAAGCCCTTTATTGAAACCACTTACCCGAAACTGCAGCAATTGGATGACAGGTGGAAGGGCTTTGAGGGCAGAATGGACGAAATGGAGAGAAGGGTTGGTTTTGTAGAGGATGTTTCTCCCAGGGTGGCTATATTGGAAAAAACTTCAGAAGCACACTGAGTTGGAGAACAGAAGTAGGCGAAATAACCTGCGTGTTACTGGTCTGCCAGAGGGATCTGAAGGATCTGATGCCATATTCTTACAGAAAATGCTGCTAGTCCTGCTTCGTCTCCAACCAAACACCTTGCTCACCAATCAGCGTGCACATCATTATTGGTCCAGTCAGAAATTCTTCATCGAATCAACCTCCTCGCACGCTGATATTCTATCTTTTGGAAATCCCTCAACTTCAG
Organism: Ambystoma mexicanum; assembly: GCF_040938575.1. NCBI lineage: Eukaryota > Metazoa > Chordata > Amphibia > Caudata > Ambystomatidae > Ambystoma > Ambystoma mexicanum. The sequence continues at coordinate 1,669,521,529 of NC_090937.1, read as the reverse complement.
CTTCTGATTTTGAAGGTTAACGAAAAGAATCCCCTTATCTGGCAAGGTAGCAAAATTCATATCTCGCAAGACGTGGCTAAAACTACTGCTCAACGTTGTAAAGTATTCTTGTCCTTTCGCCCAGCTCTCAAACAGCTCAATGTTAGATATGGCCTTCTTCATACGTGCTCCTTTAAGAATCACAATGGGCGCACTGCCATTTTTGATGATCCTGCTGACTTGAAGGCATTCATTTGCACCATTAAAAGTGAAGGCATGGCCACTTCGCTTCCCTTGGATTCTCCCCCCCTTCAAGATCTTGATTCTTCTCGGCACTTGGCGGTGTTTCTTTAACTCATTTCAATGCATTAGTGCTTCCTACTCTTGTTTTATATTTGTGATGGGTCGGGTGTGGTTCTGTGACCCATTCTCCTGCTAAGTATCGTCTGTGTATATCTGACGGTCCGTGTGGTGTCTCCCACCACCACTACTTTTTTCCAGTGTTTTTCCTTTTTTTTGGCCTGACCATATTGCCTCTTTTATCTTTCATGTGCCTCATCACCTGGAATAGTTTTTGTGGTCGATATATTGCAGTTATTTTTTACCTTGTTTTATTAACTACCATGCTTTTTAATTGCGTAACTTGAATATTGAATATTAAAGGGTGCAACAACCCTATTAAGAGACACAAAATCATTACCCACCTTAATAAGTTCAATCCATCGGTAGCTTCTATACAAGAGACTCACCTGTCGCTACCTGAAACCGCAGAGCTTAAATCATTTTGGATTAAGGATGTCATTGCTAGCCCTGCCATCAGCAAAATAAATGGTGTAGCTATTTTTTTTAATTGTTTTTTTTCAAAACTTTATTTATACATTTAGGACCATACAGAAGCAATACAACATAATACAATGTCTCAAATGTAAAATTTGTATTTTCAAAACATTGTCCTACAAAATTTTAGCACAGGATGCCGATACCAATGGGCGCTGGGTTTGGGTTTGATTGGCTCTGATTCTCTTTCCATTTTGAATGTCTATGGCCCTACTCATCCGACCCTGGTTTTTGGGACTCTCTTAGGCAAATTATTCTTAGCTCTGGGCTCAATAATCTCATTTTATGTGGTGATGTTAATCAGGTACTGGATCCCTTCTTAGATAGTCAATCCAAGTACATTTTCAAAAGCTCCAAGTCTCATAAGTCTTTTAAGCAATGTTTGGCTGAGACTGGTCTTGTTGACACCTGCAGGTTCTCACCCCACTCACTTGGATTACACCTTCTACTCATCCCCTCATGACACTCTTCACATCTCTATTATATCTTCTCATCGAAGTCTCTCACTGGTTCTATCATCGACTCTTTATTTAAAACATTATCATCTCTGGCCATGCCACCTGTTTCCACCACGTTTAACCTTGCTGATATCAGTAAACCTCCTCCTCGTTGTAGATTTAACAATAGTTTGCTTCATGATCAACCCAGTCATTTCACTCCTTTTATCAACAGTATTTTGCTGAGAATCTAGATCACGACACTTCAGTTGTTACCAATTGGGATGCTTTTAAAGCAAAGTTGCGCGCTCATGTTATTGCTTACTCTTGCAAGAAAAGGAAATTGCATTAAGCTCAACTTGACGACCAATATGTCTAGATTTCCGATGCGGAAAAACTATTCTATCGCTCTCCCTCGGATGGTAATCTTCGCTCTGTTCTTTCATTGCGCTTTCAAATAAACAAAGATCTCACTAAAACAGCCTCTGGTGCGTTATTAAAATATAAAACCAAACTATGAGCCTTCTAACAAGGCTAGTAGATCCTTAGCCTCTTACCTTAAATCTAAGAAGGAAAAGACCTTTATATCTCGTTTCAAAGAAAGATCTGGCACTTTTCGAACTAAACCAAACGACATTCGCAATTGTTTTAAACAATTCTATTCAGAGTTATTTACCCCAGAGAATTCTATTTCTCCTACCAGTATTGACTCCTTTCTCAATAAAATCAGAACATCATATCCTCAAATGGATCTTACCCATTTAGAGGGTGAGATTACCCTTCCTGAGATTAATCGCGCCATTAAGGTATTAGGTAAAGGGACGGCCCCAAGTCACTGATGGGCTTTCTATTGAAATTTTTTGTCACTTTGTAAGCTCCATTTCTTCTAGATTAAAGTCGCTTTTCTCTTACCATCTCAACAAAGTTCTTCTGGATCCTTCTCTGAAGCTCATGTTATTATTTTTCCCAAGGCAGATAAATATCCTGATCTTCCCAAAAATTATAGACCAATGCCCCTCATCAATGCTAAAGTTTTAGCCACATTTTTCAGCCTACAGGATTGAATCTTCTCTCCCTCCCTTGATCCAGTCCGACCAAGTTAGTTACGCCAAGGGTAGGAACATTTCTGCGAATGCTAGGATTCTTCTTAATGCTCTTCACTTGGTGTCTAAGGATAAAAAAGATCATCTTGGATTTGCCGCTATCGTGCTTGCCGCTGAAAAAGCCTTCGACCGGGTCAACTGGGATTCTATGTTTCAAACTCTGCAATGGCATGGGTGTGGGGAAGATTTTATCTAACTTACAAAACTTCTTTACTCTGCCCCTAAATCTTCCATTTGTATCAACGGTTTATCCTCTTCCTTCTTTCCTCTTCTTGGAGGCACTAGACCGGGCTGCTCTTTCTCCCCTATTCTCTACATCTTATCCCTTGACCCTTTATTAGAACTCATTAGATCTAAGGCTAACATTCCTGGAATCCCACTTGGAACTTCCAGTGCTAAAATTGCTGCTTATGCAGATGACATCTTGATTCTTATCAAAAACCCAAGGCTCAATTGTCCCGACTGAAGGGCAAATGGGAAAGGGACCTGGTCCCATTAGTTTCTGAGGAATGGGTGGAAGCATTAATGTTTCCGAGAGAAATAGGAATAGATGTCAGGTTAAAACTGATCTAATTTAAAATATTAGATCAGGCATACTACCCCCGCGTGACGATGGCACGCTGGGGCGGGTAAACAGCGGGGAATGTCTGAGATGCAAGAGAGCCGAGGGTACCTTATTCTACATGGTGTGGGGGTGTGACGTGATCCAGAGCTTCTGGGTAAGATGCATTTGCAAGATCTCTGCGGTATTGGGGATCCAGTCCCACAGGACCCAAAACTGGTATTGCTGGGTATATGGCGGAGGCATACTTTACTAAGTATGAGAAAACTTTCCTGGCTGTGGCAATGGAATTGGGGAAGAAGCAGACAGCTGCAACATGGGGTGCTGAAGATGAACTGAGCCTGGGCCATTGGTCAACAAAATTGACAGACGTGCCTCCCTGGAAAAACATATATACAATGCCCGGGGATGTCCCGTGAAGTACCAGAAGGTTTGGGGGAAATGTGAGGAGGCCGTGTAACGCCTGTAGAGGTAGACCCGGGAAGCCAGACTGCCCCACAATGCCTCTCGCGATTTACATTCGTAAACACTGCTCCCCCTAGTGCTGAACTGGAATACTTGTGCCATCACACACATACACGGTTTACCTACTGTAACAAACTGATCATGCTATGTGATCTTTTCTTGGCTTGTTGATTTGATGACATGTACACCTTTACTGAAAATAATAAAAAAGGTTATAAAAAAAAAAACTAGCTCCATTTTCCACTCTTACTAGACAGGTTGCAGCAGTGTTCCCTGGTTTCCGGATACAAGCTTAATAGATACAAGTCCAACATTCTTCCCCTTTGCATCAAACATGATTTTGATGTGTTTGGATTTAAATGGTGTCAAGACTCAATTAAATACCTAGGCCTACGTTTCGCTTGTTCTGTGACTGAAACTGTTAAAATGAATGCTGGGTTGCTATTCATTAGACTTAAAGAACTCACATTAGGTTGGTCACCCCTCTTTCTATCCTGGTGGGGTCGCCTTGACACCATTAAAATGATGTCCCATTGTGCTTTAATATCTTCAACTCCTCCCAACCCCACTACCGGCTTCTTTTTTCAAATCCATTAACTCTATTCTTCTCGACTTTCTCTGGGGTGTGGGGAAATGTGAAAGAATTGCTATTAGCAAACTAAGAGCACGTATTATAGTTGGGGGAGCCATGAGGGGTTGCAGATTTCTGGACTTTACACTCTACCACTCTGCCTTTTTACTCCGACAGATCTGTTGTTGGTTCACCACTTTTGTTCCCGCTCACACCCCTTCTTGGTGCATTCTGGAAAAAAACTTGGTGACCCTGTATGTCATTACTGACATAATTTACGTCTTTGGTCATTTCTCCTATACTCTCTCGGGCCCCACTAAGGACTTGATTGTGGCCTTGAGATGATTTCTCTTCCCTGACCTCAGATCCCCGTGCCTGGAATCTCTCTCCATTTTCATGGCATAATAAAGCTATCACTGTAAATGGCAGGGCACTTAATCGCAAGTCCTGGTTAAATAAAGGCATCAGATTCTTCTATCACATTATTGATAATGTCTCCCTTCAGTCTTTCAAACAGTTGAAAGGCCTGTTTTCTATCCCTGATTCGGATCTCAACTTTTATATTAAATTGGTTAATGCCTGTCTAGTTGCATTCTTCTACCTGATGCCTCCAGACTTCTGCTCTCAACCATGGCTTCAGCTGCCCCTGCTGCTAAATTCTATAAAGTTGTGTGCATTACACCTAATCCTACCACCAAATGGTCCATACAATCCAACTGGGAATTGGACTTCGGTACTATTCTGGACGACAAAACCTGGTCTCTTACTTGCAAGGATCAAGAGAGTCTCCACTTCTGCTAACATTACACAACTTCTATATTTTTTCACCCAAGAGCCTTCATAACTCCTCTTAAATTATCCAAATCAGAACTTGGGACGATTAATAAATGCAGGTCCTGTGGTGTTGCACTCGCCTCCTATAAACATGTTTTTTGATTGTCCTCATGTGCTCAAGTTCTGGAAGGAGGTGTGGCGATTCCTTCCGTTAATTTTTGATGTCAATGTTCCCCTTTGGTTTTTAAATGTCTTTTTGGGTAGTCATGCCATCGCTACAGCTACACTTTATGACCTCCTTATTGCTCTGCCCTTAACCCTGTCACTACCAACTGGAAAAATGTCTCGGTGAAGGGATGCTGGGACACTGTATGTCATGTGCAGGGACTGGAACTTTGCATGGCTATTGGCTATATGGCCTTGATGCTATTCCCCCAAATATAATGCAAAATTGGCTCATTTTATTCATAACATGGATCACTTTTGCCTCTTAAGCAGTCCCATTGTGCGCTTTCTTGCGTTACCGTACCATCCTTTCTTCTTCAAGTGGATTTACACGTTTTTTATTAATTTTTTTATTTGCTTGGATGGCATTGTAATTCAATTCCTAAGCTTACTTCGCTCCACTATTATATACTCCTTTCCCTCTCTTTCTTCCTCTTGTTCTCGTGTTCGTCCCCTGTTTGTCCACTTTTTATCCAGTTTTACTGCAGATACGGAATTCCAAAAGAGTTGTATGAGCTAAAAGAAAGAACGTTGGAGAAAATAGAAGTAGTGAAGCAAGAATATGCTTACCAGTTGCAGGGTAACTTGGTAAATATTTCTTTTCTGCTCAAGATGCCAGCCAGGCTTCCTCTAACTACAATCTATTTGGTGAATACCTTTCCTGTACCTCACATGAAATGCCACTTCTTTCTCCTGCTGAGTCTCCCTCTGCTATCCCTTCCAAAACTTCTGTAGACTCGCTACTAGATCTTTTGCAGGGTCATAACCATACTCTAGCTACAATTCTGCCCTCTGCTCTAACTCCTCTCTTGGTCCCAATGCCAGCATACAGCCTTGCACATAGTTAGCAATGCAATTCACTTTTCTAGCGATTAAAACACCACCATTACCACATTATCTGAAACAATAGCCAGTCCAACAACCCTCTTTGTCAGAGACTGTGTTTCAATAATTGCTCCAGCCTGTGACCCAAATCTGGACTGTGCATCCATGCTTACCCCAGAGTCCACTTCAACACCTGAAGTAATCCAGAAACCCACTTGCGAAATAAAACAACAAAAATATATGTGGGTCACATTGAAATGAGCTTATCATCATCAGCAATAAAACGAAACTTAGTAACCTCCTGCAACAGTACAAATCCTTCATCATCGATGGCAATACTATCCAGTAGCCAGCGTTATAATAACCCTTGGAGCCTACATTGACTCTGCGCTTATGCTAAATAGACAAATCAATGCTGTGGTTTCCTCACCCACGTACACAGCCAAACTGATAAGAGCTAGCCTCCCTTTTCTTTCTCGTGAAAATACTATCTCACTGGCAAGAGCACTGATACTGTCTAGGATTGATTATTTCAATTCTCTCTTTGCAGGAACTAGTACTAAAAACATTAAAAAGTTACAAACAATACAAAATAATGCCATAAGAGCTGCCTGAAATATCCCAAGACATGACCATATCTCCTCCACCAGAAGGAACATTCACTGGCTTCCCGTCCAGGACAGAATTCAATTCAAAATCCTAACGATGACTCAAAAGTATCGCCAAGAAGGCGCCTAAATATCTTTGTGACCTCATTTTTAAAGTTAGCTCCAATAGACCAACCCTGACTGTATACATCAACCTGCTCAGTATACCCAGATTCAGGATACAGAAAGCAGGAGGCTCGAGCTTTCCAGTAATAACTGTGCAATTCCCTCCAGTACCATCTGAGAAATAACACCTCATTCTGGTCATTTAGAAAAAAAGTTTCAAACTCTCCTCTTCCGATGTGACCTCCAGCAATAGCCTATTGTAACCAGGTACATAGTATAAGGAGGACTACTGAAAAATATAAATTTGTAAAACTGCGATTATCTGCCATGTATATTATGTAAATATGATGCTCAATGTATTATATGAAGTGAAAACTTGTAAACCTGTAACCATATTCGCAAGCTCAATGGAAATTTACCAAGTTAGCGCCCAGATGCCTATGGGCTAGGCGCGCTGTACAAATGCATTTAATGTCCTTCAGTATAAAGGAAGACTTAGTAGTGCATTCAGTGTTTCGAGTCCTTATGATCTGTACCATTATTAGTGTAATGATGCTTGACTATTTGAACCAATGGAACGAGGTACCTGCACTCCCAGTCTGTGAAACGACTTTGGCCGAACCTCCGCTAGTCAGGCATTCAGGCGTATCTCTTTCCACAGTACATGAAAACTCTGAGCCTGTCACCAACTGCATGAGTGTGGTATATACTGTAAAATGCCACATTCTGCCTATAGAATCCCAATGCCAGCTGAAGTAATGCCATCTTTCAGTGGCAGAGAGAACATTTGCCCTTCCTGAAAGCCATCAAGATCGTTCAGTTTTGCCACAGCCATCTGAAAAAACTATTTCTTTGCATTTGGAGTCACATTCACACCAGCCGCATCCCAAGAACAACCTGAAACCAGCAATTCCTTTGTCTGTGCCAGCCTCTACTGCAGTATTCACTAAGAAGCTCCAGTCTACAGTTCTGTTTTCCTATGCACCGCCTTACGTTCTGATGTATCTTGTGAGTCGGTTGGTGGCGCTAACGTTCAATCATCCTTTTGCATTTTTTTTATCTAAGTACTATATTGAAAAAGTATAGAACCTTTCCCTGTGCACTGTATTTGACTTAAGTGCTCCAACATTTACTCTTGCTAATGCAGCTTGAAAAATATCATGTACTTTGCTTTCTTTTGGGACACCCGGAAGTGACCTTTGAAAGGGGGGGTGTTGTCAGGATCCTACCCACCTGCCACCCAGCACCGCTACATGCATGCATTCAGAGAGACTGTTTATGGCATAATTGCAGAGTTAAAACCTACAAACTGCCTCTGCATTCATTTTCTTTGTTTTACCGCTGCAGTTTTGGACCAATCTAATTTTATGTTCCATTCCAGGTTTTGGGTTAAACCAGCAGATGCATTCTGGTACATGTATGCTCTACAGAGGCAGGGGGCTGGACGAGGCATACTAAGTTCACTTGTTGCAGCAAGCTACTAAGAGCTGAAAAGGCACTGATTGTATTCACCTGTTTTCTGGGCTACTGCAAGCTAGGCTGCGGAGAGCTGGAAAGACCTTAATTAAAATCCACTGCTGCAGGCTACTTAAGGTGGGGCTGGGCTTCATTGAGCACAGCTGCCTGACACTGCAACCAGCTCTACCCTTGGGGCTGTTGGCTGGGAGGGCCTTTATTAGCTCACTGCTTAACAGAAGCAGTTGATCAGGCAACTGCTTCCACCGGGAGTTCATGCTTTTGAACCTTTTCTGAATATCCTGATTTTGGCCTTTGACTCCAGTTTCTTGTTGCTGCTTTGTAGCACATTTCCAGTCTGCTTTCACCGACTGCCAGTTTTTTAACCTTTTCCTTGATTTCCAGCTTTTTACCTCTGAAACCGTGTCATGTTTTATTGTTAAAGTCGTTCAGTTCTTTGCTGATATATTTTCTGCCTTTCTGTAAACACAGTTTTCTGTAAGCATTTCTGCCTCACAGACTTGTCCTGTTTCAGCTTAGATTTTCCCTTTTTCTCTCTGTAATCCCAGCCTCTTGAGGTTTTCCTGTTCGGTCATTGCCTGCGATATTACCAGACTTCAGTCCATAGTCCTAGTGCTTGTTCTTAAGTAATCAAGTTTCCTGAATCCCTCGTAATCGCAGTGTTGGCAACAACCTATCTTGTCCTTTGCCTTGTGTATTCTGATATTCCAGTCTCTGCTTTGCACTTTGTTTCTCTATGCTGTCCTGTACCTAGTTATTTCTTTCAGCGCTGCTTTCTATCTGCACTGGTCCACTGCTGTGCCTCCGCTCTGTATCTGTTTACAGTGTGACCCCCGTGTTGGTCCCCGTTCAATTCAGATAAGGGAAAGACTTCTGTTGCCTTTGCCTAGTCAGTTGGAGTCTTACCTGCCTCAGTATATGGTCTCCAGGTTTTCATTTAGGCCCAAGGGAGACCCTTTTGGCTTGTTGATGAGCAAACCTCACAAGAACTCCCCCACTACAAGCCTGGCTTGTACATCCCCCCCAGCTATTTACAACTGCAATAATGTGTGGCTGCTAAGGGGTGTTGAAAACAGACTTTCTCTAAACTTGGTGTCTTTGAAAGGGCAGTTCTGAGCAGGCCAAATTCTGTACCTGGTGCATCCCAGGTATTTACAACTTCAAGCAACCAACTTCAAAGAGACTGTTGCCTTTGCCTAGTCAGTTGGAGTCTTACCTGCCTCAGTATATGGTCTCCAGGTTTTCATTTAGGCCCAAGGGAGACCCTTTTGGCTTGTTGATGGGCAAACCTCACAAAGAACTCCCCCACTACAAGCCTGGCTTGTACATCCCCCCAGCTATTTACAACTGCAATAATGTGTGGCTGCTAAGGGGTGTTGAAAACAGACTTTCTCTAAACTTGGTGTCTTTGAAAGGGTAGTTCTGAGCAGGCCAAATTCTGTACCTGGTGCATCCCAGGTATTTACAACTTCAAGCAACCAACTTCAAAGAGACTCATATAAACACTGGCATGGAAGAGACGCTCATATTTGCACATCTGAAGATTCCCTTTGTTTAAAAGAACTTTTATAACTTCAGCCTTTTTTTCAGCAACCACAAGTCACACTGATCACATGTAGGTTTCATTTCGTAGATAATTTGCAAGCGATTTTGGTGATATAAATCTATCCACCTGTGATTCAGGAAACTGTAATGGCCATCTAAAATGGGGTTCTGGCTGTTTTTAACATGTCCCGAATGTGAGAGTTGGCATGCTGGTGGAGGGTACCATTAGGTATGTGGTGAATAAATTGCATGTTCATAACAATTGTTATTTTTGTAAAAACAGCGACAAATTGCCAAACGGCCGTGCAAAATGGTGCCGATCTGGCTGTTTTAGTAAATCCCTAACCCCCGGTTAGCCGAATCGGAAAATACATATATTATTGCAGTTACTAGTAAATCACAAAGATGACACATAACTAGTTTTTGCCAAATAGTTGACATGAGAACAAATGGGAATTGCAAATGTGAGCTGTCATATGTCTGCTCCAAACTCCTAAGCCAATCCTTAGAGAGAGGATGGATTTGGAGGAGAGAGAAGGGTAACTAACTGTCCAATCCTAATTGCGAGAACTGTAGCAGGGTACTCCCCAAGATTGTAAACTTGATAGTGCATCCACTTAATATAGCAGTGATGATACCATCTAACAGCCACAAGGAATCGCCAAAGGAGATTGCATCTGGGTGGAGCCATCTAGTGCTAGGGAAGCCTAAAAAAGCAGACTGGACCTCATGGTGAAGAGCTGAAGACCTTCCTTGAGAGTGGTGACCAGAGCCCTGCCTTGTCCTTCCAGAGGGTCCTGACATGCAGCTGGCTTACCAGAACTTTAAAACAGATTTTCTATGTAGAAGAATTTACCCCATTGCAACCAAAAAGGCGGGGGGGGAGGCTCTGCAGGCCTTACATCCTTTCCCTTCATAGGGGGCACGGGGGAAAGGGGGCAAAACTGTGTAGATCCTAAGCCTATTTAACTAAATTCCCCTAGGCAGAAGACCACGGGTGATTTTTATAAAAAATTAGAAATTAACAAAGCTCCTTCCCAGTGTGCGCTGAAAATTATAGACTGGAATTTAATTGGGCAATCTTTCTGTTCAGCTTCCCCCACACATGCCTTTAAGTGGAGGGGTGGGGGTTGAGGTCCAAAATTCTCCAATCATCACAATTTATGCTATCCAGCTTTCACAACACAGGCCTTTCAGGTGGGGGTGGGGGGTTGGGATCCAAAATTCTCCAACCATCCCAATTTCTGCTATCCAGCTTCCACAGGCCTTTAAGTGGAGGAAGTCTGAAGTCCAAAATTCCCAAATCACTCCAATTTTTCGGTCAGACTTCCCCAACACAGACCATAGTAGAGGGTTGGGGGGGGGGATCTAAAACATAAACTGCTAAATCACCCTGAGTATATTTTAAAGCAAAAGTGTGGGTGAAATAATAATTGCGATATGCATTTGCACAAATCTGTAAAACTAAACTGCTAGCATTTTAAGCAATCAAATCAAAATTGCACATTTGTTTATTGATCAGTTTAATTATTTCTTGAAGTGAAATTTGTAGAAATTAAGATTTGTGTTCTTTTCAACCCACTTGTGTGATTTATGTTGAGAGACGTTTCTTGTGTTGTGCCACGGATAAAGGAGTGGTTGACGTTTTAGTGCGATTTCTTTTAACATCTAATTCAAATAAATATATTTCGTGTACCTCAGCCTGGTTCTTGGCTCATTGGTACCTCATGGGCAGGGATCCAAGTTATATTAAATGAATTGGAGATAGGACTGAATAAAATAACGAACATTGAACTGTTTATTGTGCGGCACCTTGCTTGGGGAGGGAAGGCACTCCCCAGTGTTGAGAGTAGCCTCTCAATAAACCGTTACAGAAGTGAAGGCATGAAGTTCTTGTCTTACATTATCCACCCAAACTGGCAATTCAGCTCTGCTAAATTCAGACACAGCAGCTGCCGGCTCAGTTATAAACAAGCTATCAGCTGAGCGAGGGGCCACAGTTGCCCGTACAGCTATAGACTGAAGCTACCCACTGAGTGAGGGCCTACAGCTACCCACTGAGTGAGGGGCCACAGCTGCCAGCTCAGCTATAGACTGAAGCTACTGGCTGAGCAAGGGGCCACAGCTGCCTGCTCAGCTATAGACTGAAGCTACCAGCTGAGCGAGGGGCCACAGTTGCCAGCTCAGCTATAGACTGGAGTTACCCGCTGAGCGAGGGGGCACAGCTGCCAGCTCAGCTATAGACTGAAGCTACTGGCTGAGCAAGGGGCCACAGCTGCCTGCTCAGCTATAGACTGAAGCTACCAGCTGAGCGAGGGGCCACAGTTGCCAGCTCAGCTATAGACTGGAGCTACCCGCTGAGCGAGGGGGCACAGCTGCCAGCTCAGCTATAGACTGAAGCTACTGGCTGAGCGAGGGGCCATAGCTGCCTGCTCAGGTATAGACTGAAGCTACCCGCTGAGCGAGGGCCCATAGCTAGCCGCTGATCAAGGGCCATAGCTGTGAGCTCAGCTATAGACTGAAGCTACCCACTGAGGGAGGGCCAGAGCTGCCAGCTCAGCTATAGACTGAAGCTACCAGCTGAGCAAGTGGCAACAGCTGCCAGATCAGCTATAGACTGAAGCTACCCACTGAGGGAGGGCCAGAGCTGCCAGCTCAGCTATACGCTGAACCTAACCGCTGAGTGAGGGGTCATAGCTACCTGCTCAACTATATCCTGAAGCTACCTGCTGATGGAGGGGCCGGAGCTGCTAACTCAGCTATATGCTGAAGGTATCTGCTGAGCGAGGGGCCACAGCCAGCTCAGTGGTTCAGCGCACGGCTGAGCGAGGGACCATAGCTGCCAGCTCAACTATACGCTGAACCCAACTGCTGAGCGGGGGGAGACAGCTGCCAGAACAGCTGTATGCTGAACCTAACCGCTGAGCGAGGGGTCACAGCTGCCTGCTCAGCTATATCTTGAAGCTAACCGCTAAGCGAAGGGTCACAGCTGCCAGCGCAGCTATATACTGAAGCACCTGCTGAGCAAGGGGCCACAGCTGCCAGCTCAGCTATATCCTGAAGCTACCTGCTGAGTAAGGGACCACAGTTGTCACCTCAGCTATATTCTGAGCTGCCGACTGAGCGAAATCCACAGCTGACAGCTCTGATATATACTGAAGCTAATGAATAATTGAAAGTAGTGGGTTCGATATAGTTACTGTGCATTTGTGACCACTCGGAGATTAAGAACACTCAAAGTTCTAGGCCGGCAGTGAGAGTCCCAAGCCCACAAACCCACCCACTGGGGTTTGGAATAATATGAACAAATGGATTGAAATTTGGGGAGGTAACTCACGCTCAGGATATCATTAATTTTAAAAAATAATAGATATCTGCAATGTACATTAGATTGATATTACATGGACGCAGTAGTGTCCATGTAGTTATTGTTAAGTTGGTGTTTTCATAGGAAGAGCATTTTTTGGGTGGCTTTTAACTTCGCTCCCTCTGGACAAATCCTCACCAAACTTTGCAAAAAAAGTATATGGCCCACTCTGAATTTTATTGCAAAGTTTGGAGAGGTTTGGTTCGGGGGGTGGGGGGGCCAAAGTTATAGGGGGGTCCCAAAACTTGTGTTTTTTCCCATAGACATAATGGGAAAAAACTTTGTGCACGCCTACAGCCCAAACCGCTGGACGGATTTACACCAAATTTGCGGCAGGAGCGGGGGCTTGTTCCTGAAAGCGTGCTTTAGCAAATTTGGTGTAAATCCATCCAGTAGTTTTTTTTTTTAAATGACCAAAATGTAAGGCAAAAAAATTAGTGATATCTCCGTTCGCTTCGCGGACGGACTTCCCTGTTCGCTCCACGGACAGTGCCCTGATTGGCCGAGCGGCTTGCGTGATGTCCACGGACATCCGATGTGTTCGCTGATTGGACGGCGTGGAGCTTGTCAGATTTTTGGTGGCGCCCGCCATCTTGCATTCGCGGACGACCGCGGACAGCGAGGTGAAACTTGGTTTAAAAATTGTATTTAGTGGAGTGTGTTGGTGTGTAAGAGTGTTTGGGGAGGGTGGGGGAGTATGAGATAGGTGCAATGTTGTATTTTTTTTTTATGTGCTAGACGCTTTTGTTGTGTTCGATTTGTCTGCGGACAACACGGCTGTTCTGAAATGTTCGTAAATAAACAGAATGTATTCGGTGTCAAGTTGAAAGTGTTCTAAGAAGACGCGTGGGGTCCTGGAATGTTCGCAGGGGGTGTCCTGAAGACGTTGTCTGTATTGTTCGTTGTCAAGCTGAAAGTGTTCTAAGAACACTTGCGGTGTCCTGAAATGTTCGTACATAAAGAAAATGGGGGTGTCCCGATGACGCTGTCCGTATCGTCCTCTGGCAAGTTGAATGTGTTCTAGGAACTTCCTTGTGTCCGCGGACATTAAAATGGTTGAAATGCTTGAATCTATGGGTGTGATATGCTGAGGTGGTTGTGGCCAGGGTATAGAATGTTGGGTGCATGGCCAAGACTTTATGCCCTGGCCACAACCACCACAGCATATCACACTCATATGCCATGCACCCAAGAGTCTATGCCCTGGCCACAAGCACCGCAGCATATCACACTCATAGTGGCTTATAACTTTTGGTCAAAAACAAATTTTATTAGGAACAATGTTATAAGCCAGTATGGGTGTGATATGCTGCGATGGTTGTATTTATCATGTTATACTTACTATTTGGTTTAGTAACGGGAGTCCATGTTTTTCTTGTTCATTTCTGTGATAAAAGAAAATAGCATATTAGTATTTTATAAATACTTATTACATTGTACAATCACAATTTTTTCTTTTTTTTGACCCTCATATTTAGTAGATGACAAACCAGAGTGCTGTGCAATTTGCTCAGTTTCTGTGTTTGTTGCTAAAATCATTGGGTCTGTGGGAGAAAAAAAATCCATATTGGATTAAAAAAAAACTTTTTCTGTTATGCTACAGTTCATTTGTTTGTTTGTTTTCAGTGTTTACTTGTTGTTTCTGGCCAATGCTTTATACATTGGATTGTTCCAGTTTTTGGGAGCAGTAAGATATTAGGTATTTGTTTGGATATTGTAAAATTTTGGAGCAGTTAGATACCAGTAGGCGTATTCTAACTGTTTATTGGTTGATATAATTTCGTGGTATTGCTTTATCTATTTGGATATTTCTAAATTTTGGGACAGTTAGATACCAATTGGCGTATTCTAACTGTCTATTTTTTGCTCTATTTGAGTGGTATTAATTTATCTGATTAGTGTTGTTGTAGCATCTTTGGGCAGTTAGTCAGCTTTTGGAATATTGTGACAGTTTGTATTTTTTTACTACAAGTGTACTTAAGGTTTAAGTACAGTTTAGTTATCAAATTTTGGTTTTAAGAACATTAAATAAGCGTTTGTAAGATTTGCTGGTAATCTCTGCTTTAGAGTAACGGTACTATCATTACATTCAAACCATCCACATTTCTTTTTTATATATGCAGTGTAGTGCCCCGAGTTGGTTGTGGCTCCTGCGTGGTATATTATACCTATTGTTGTGAAGGTTTTCCTACCAAGTGATATTTGACCATGTGTGAATCCAGTCAGTTTGTAGTTCTTTTTGGTACCATCTGCATTGTAACGTAGAAGCATTAGTATTACGTATTTACTATGTGTTTGTATTACTAACGTGGAGCAATTATCTGAATTGCAGGTCGAACATAATCTACCGTGGTTTGCATTTTGTACAAGTTGCTGAAATGGAACGGATTCACAATTAGGTATTTATATATACACAAAGCGCTCATTGGGGATTTGTTCTTGTGTCACATTGTTGCAGAGAGTGCATGTATGTTTCCACATGTATGAAATCTGGAAGATTTATAGGTATGTTTTTGTTTTCCAGTACTAATAGTGAGTACATTAGAAATTCTTGTGGATCTTCCTGTGAGTTTATAGTGAATTTTACCATTCCAGCACAGTAGTCCAATTGTTGTCTTATCCCATAAACACTATACGTGTTGTCAGGATTGTTTGCTGCATTTCTGTGAAGTACTAACATTTGCAAACACAATGGGTCTGTACTGTGTAAGTAAATGTTCTCAACAATTGGTGGTAATTGAAATAGAATATTCATTGCTACATTTGCGTAGCAACTTACACCAACTATATTTGAGAGTTTAAATGGACCAGGTAGTTCTGTATCTGACTGCTTTTTTTGGAGTTTGTCTTCCTTCTTTGAAGAAGTACCTGGTTTACTTTCCCTAATTGTGGCACTTGATGAAGTATTACTTTCTTTTACTCTCTTTGGAGGATTTGCAGTGACATCCTGTTGCTTTTCTGTTTGATTTATTTTTCTTTTAGAATGTTTTACTTTTTGTGGAACAGAATATGTGTTTAGATGGGGAGTGTATAGTGAACGAAGTCTATTGTATTCTAAAATGAAAGAAATATCAGCGTTTATTTTACTTGCATCAAAGTTGATTAGAAATAGACCGTCAAGTGTACATAAGCGTGATAGTGCTACGTAGCTCATGCCTTCTTTAAAGACTGTGTTACCAATGTCTATCATTGCTTTGTGTAGGGTAAGACCTTGTGATTTATGAATGGTGACTGCGTATGCAAGAGTTAGAGAAAATTGTTCTCTGCGTACATACATGTCTTTGAAGAGAAGAAATTGATCTGTTGAGCGTCCTATTCTTTTTACTTCTGAAAGTTTGTCAAAGAGAATATTGACAAACTGAATTTTGTTGTCACATGGGTATGTTTGAAAGCCAACAACTGTACCCAGTGCTCCATTAACTAGTACTTGGTCCACGTCAAGGTTACGTTTCAGCATTACTCTGCAATTTAAGGATAATTTTAATATCTTTTCCAAGCATGCTGTGTTTGAGATTGATTTTTCTAAACTATTTAGTCTTGTTGTGGCTTGGTCACACATGGGTAGAGTCATTCCATGTACATCTAGTTTGTCTGTGGTGCTAATTTCCATTATTGGTTGCATTTCTTTACTTAACATTATTTCATTTAATTTGAAACAGCTTGAAAGAGTTGGCATTAAGGCCATACAATTCACATTTTTGTGGGCTAATTGTTCCATAACATCAGCATTATCACCATAAAGTGCATGAATGTGCCAGGTTTTCAATATTGCTTCTGCGCCTTTGGAAAGCATACCAACTCTGATACTTTTTAAGATGTTGGCAGAAGTGAGATCTGCAGATTGGCACATGTTTTCTGTTAATTCTCTGTATTGGAAATGTTGCCAAAGGTTGACATTTCCAATGCTGCCAACAGTTTTACGGCAGAGTTTGTGTCCTAATGTTTTAAAAATAGGCTCACCTTTTACTGGTGTCAATTGAAGATCTCCGAAAACAATGTTTTTTCCTGCAAAGAGCTCTTCATAGTTTGTTTTGAGTACTTCTTGTAATCTGAGGTGAATTAAAGCCAACATTAGGTTGGACACCATGTTCACTTCATCTATTAGTAGAATTTTCATTTGTTTCAATACTCTGCGTAGTTCCTTTGCAGCTTCTGCAGAAAGTTTGTAATAATCTAATTTGTTTTGGTGTTCTACTGGTAGGAGTAGTAATCGGTGTAAAGTGACACCATCTATGTTGTAGGCAGCTAAACCTGTGGGGGCAGTGACAACAGCTGACAGTTTGTTGTTTGTCAATTGTTGAAGGAACTTACTGATGATTTTGATTAGGAATGTTTTGCCAGAACCAGCTTTACCACTGACGTACAATAGTATAGGTTTGTAATTTTGACAGGTGCATTCTTTGTTTTTATGTTGTACACCATGTGCAATTTATTTTGTTACTTCTTGAAAAATGCTACGTTGCTCATTGTTTAGCTTTGATTGTAGTATAGTGAAGTCTTCTTTTTCTTCATACTGACACATGGTGTTTTCTACTTCTATCATAGCTAATTCTGCCTCATTTGTTATTAGTGGGTCTCCCAGTGGTTCTTGGCTTCCTGTGACAGAAGGTTGACTGTCAGGAGTGTCCTTATCTAGTTGGGCCTGGAGTTCTTCTTTGTGTTGCTGTTCATTGTGCAACATTGTTTTGTACTGTGCAAAGTTTACATCAGTTATACTGCTTTCATTTACTTTGAAAGCGTCTTCATATGAGCCATAGTTATCTAGTATTTCTTCTTCTTTTCTCCATGGTTTAAAGAGTTGTAGCAGGGACATGTAATATACTTCTTTATGTTGAGGAATCTTTAATGACAATTTGATATGATTAATTAAATTTGGTTTGGTGAGTTTTACTAAGCTGCCTTCACAGTTTGTCACTTTGTATTTACGGTTTTGTTCATCAGGTTTTAGATTATTTTTGTATGTGTAGTTTTGGGATATGTGGTATAGACACATGGTTTCCAAAGTGGTACTCCTGTTTGGGTAGTATGTGTCCAATAAATTGTTTTTTTAAATGTCTTGGCTGTTGGGATCATGTTTGGCCATTGTTTCTAAACCTTCGTATGATTTTAGAACTCTTTTTCTAGATTTAGCTGGACCAAGACTTAGCCATACTATATTTGCAGATTTACCATACAATGCAGTACCAGTTAATCGATCAGCTGCTTCATAGGATCCACATTCTCTATGGGACAGCATGTTTATGCCCAAGCTGTATAATTTCTGAGACACTGTTTTATCTGATGACAGGTCATTCCAGAGGTCTTGGAGCTCTGTCTTTTCTGATTTGGTTAAATATGCTGTGCCATATCTTGCAACTGCAGTAGAATTGTCTGCAATGTACTGCACGTCTATGTTTGCATTCCATAAGTGGGCAATGATTGCATTGTAATCATTGATATATTTTTCTTCTTCTTTTCTTTTTATGCAATATGTATTTTTAGGTGACTTACCTTTAACACTATGTCTAACTGAAGACATGAGGTTGTTCACTTGACCTGTATTTGTAACTGGTCTAGGGAAACCAAATCGGCATTTGGTGTAGTATTTCCCTTTGTTTTTGTATTTGAGACGACAATATTTGCCACATTTGTGTCTTTGGAATTGTAAACATTTTGCATGAAGATCACTATTTGCAGATTCTGATGGAATTTCACAAGTGACATATTTTTCAATAAACTGTAAAACAGTGGCATCACTGTCTTGACCAAATTTAGGAGCATCTTTAATCCATAAAAGCATGTGGACATGTGGTGCTCCTCTGGCTTGGTATTCTTTTCTCCAAAAGAAGTGATGCACTTCTCCAAGGGGAGGAACAATTTTGTTACAAATAAAATGTAGCAAAGCAATGAAGTGATGGTGAAAATATCATGAAACATTAACAGGATCCTGTGAACAAAGTTCTCCAGGTGTTAGTATATCTGTTTTGTTTTCGTTTGATATGCGTAGGAAAGCATGTAAATCTTTCCATGCATATTCTGCACAACTGAATGTAACAAACCAAGTGGGTGGGCCAAGGTTTCTGATCATACAACGTCCATCTCCATGACGTCGAAACCAGTACTCTTTAGTACCACGCATATTTGCTAATAGATTTGTAAGATTTGCTTGTAAAACCTCATCTTTTTGTTGAACTTTTTGTAATAATTGTGTAGCTGTCATATTTTGAAAGTGAGATCCTGATTTTAATATGTGTACAACTCCTTAACATAAAGTTGCTAGTTCACTTTCAAAGAGTAGGTGGAATATGTATTCCACATTTTGTCGAAATCTGGGATCTTCAGAATACATTCGTAATGAGCAATATTCTGATGCTGATATTTGAATAGGTCTATCATCGTATCTTCCTCCTTTGCCAGTAGGAAAGAGTAGAGGAGAAGCACATGCTTCTATACTTTTTTCCCATATGCTGATTGGTGATCCTTTTGTTTGACGCATTTGGTACGTTTCCAGTGCATCTTCTATGGTGTCATTAGAGTGCAATGGATGAATTGTATAATGGTCTGAAGTGTTTGATATTGTTGCAGGATCTAGGAGCTCAAATTGACCAGCTTCTTGTGTCTCTTGAAATATTTCGGTTGTATCTTTCAAGTTTTCTTCAATATTAATTTCTTTCATTATTCTCTTTAAGATATTGCAGGGCTTCTCTAACTTTATGTAAATCTACCAGTTGTTGCCAAATTTTTTTGTCTTTTATAGGTACTCCATTTACCAAGATAATTAAAGATTGCTGCTCCTAGAGTGTGCACATTTTCTTTTAGATCTAATGGTAAATACACTACTTTTCCACAAATACCTGTTACTAATTCAGAGGGAGGTAATTTTGCAGTTTTTGATCGAAGGCGTATTATTGCTTGAAATGGGTGCACTGTTTGAATTATGATGCTCTCATATAAATTCCAAGTTATTTGTGATAGCACGTGAAGGAGTTTGGTTGTTGTCAAGTTGTGTAGTGCAGTAACTGCAAAGTATTATGGGGTCAGTTATTTCGTATTTGTTTTCTGCTATAAGGTAGATAGCTAATTCAAACCATTTAGAATCTTCATTGTCTTCTATTTTGTATGATAGGTCTACAGTTTTTGTGTTACTTTTATAAAAAGTTCTGTGGCAACATACACACACGTGGTTTGGTACTTCAGCTGAAGTACTTTCAAATTTTAGTATTACTTTTTTGTATGTGTGTAGTGAAAGTTTGCCATGTGCAGATTTGTTTCGAAGTTGGTTTACAGCTAATTCATCTTGTAAGTGGGTTTCACTTCCAAAATATTTTGTCTGGATATAGTCGATTTCTTCTAGTAGGTCTTTTGCTGTACCATGTAGAAGAATGTTATTTAAATTGGCTAGTGCTAAAGCAGGACTTTTAGCATAGTACAGTTTATAAACTAGATTTCTTATACTTGCATGATGTGTTGATATCCTTTTGATATCATGGAAGGGTGTTTTGCAAGTAGGTCCTGTAATGCAGGCCAATGAATGTCCTTGTAGTCCTGTGTACTTGCGTACTGGACAAGCATCCATATTTTGCAGTAGTTTAATTTTGATTTTGTCTTTGCTTTTCACATATTGATTGAGGAATTGGCGTAAAGACTTGAAAATTTTTTTGGGAATGTAACACACTGACGTGCATGGCCATTTGTACACTAGATTCACTTGAATGGAGGGGTAAATCTACGTTTTCAGGGCATATTTTTGTAAGGAGTACTTCTTGTTCCATTATGGTATTAACTTTTTCATAACCTTGACCACTGGTATGTATGGCAATTGTATTTGTTTGCTTTTGTTTGTAGGCTTCTTCATTAAAGTATGGTTCTGTGCTTGTAGTGTGACTCCATTCACCTCCACAGATATTTAAGAAGTTATTTCTGTTGACATTTCGTTTATTGAGAAGTCTTTATTGTAATTTAGTTATTAGTTTTGTTAGTGGTTTCATTCTGTTTAACACTAAAATAAATAACATTTCTTTTGAGAAGAAGTGCACTGTCTATCAATGCTTCTAAGATTACTTTCCTACGATAGGTTTGAAGTGTTGAACCTGGTTTCGCTCCTGTTTTTATAAGATTTTGAAGGACTTTGTGACGGAACATTTTGGCTAAAATACTTCTCTTGGTATGCTTACTTTGTACTATATCAAGATTTATAGAAGACGTTTTATTTGTAGTGATAGTGATTTTCTGTTAATTGTTTTTTGGGTTGTTTTACTTTTCGATAGAGGAGGCAAGGTTTTTGTACTAGAAACTTCTGTTTCACTATATGACTATTAGCTGTTGTGTTTCAACTTTTTTTTACTAATTCTGCTATAGATGGATGTTTATGTTGGAGACTTTTCTTTTCATTTGCTCTACTTCTGCGTTCCTTTCTACGGAGTTGCTTTTTGGTAGGCATGCTTTAGGGTCTGTTGAAAAAAATACAGAAGGTATGGGTTGGGGTGTTCTGCAATGCATATGTGGTGTGCGCATGAGTGTTTGAGTGAGATGATAAAGATGTATGTAATGGTGTGTGATTGTGCATTGGGAAGTACAACTACTAGGGATGGGTATTCTTGAATTAATGTGTTAATAAACTGGGGTTCAGATGACAGAATAAAGTAAGCCAGTGGTGTGGAGAAGTATACATAGTATATCAAAAGCTATACAATTAAAACAGTTCTTTCTTCTACAACATCTAAATTCTAGCGGCTGAGTTGGGTAATTTGTGTGATGAAAAATAGGAATTTGTGGGCCATTCTGCTAGTAAATCACTGTTTAAGACGGGAGGATTTTTGGTCAGAATGGTGCAGAATCTCTATTTTTAGGCACAGAAGTAGCATGAATTAACCTTAGAGTGTGTTTGAGTAATAATTCAAATATTATGGTAACAATCTACTTACTTTTTTTCTAAAATGAGCAGTTTGCTTCTTAGTTGTCCTTTGTAATTCAAATTTGGCTGCTTATTTTCAGGAGAATGGTCTTCACTGCAATTGTTAAAGAAAGAAATTAGTAATTCGGTTTGTATATAGCACTGTTTTTAATTTAGACATAGATTTCTTAAATTGAAATGCTCAGCGCCTTCCTCAAAACCATTGAAACTATCTTATGACTAACTGTAGGAAAGAAAATATCTTTACTATGGCTTGTCAAAATCATAATGTACCACTGTATACCACTATTCCTGTAACTAAGCTTTTCCACGTAATAGTGAGTCCATGTGATAGCCTGCTTTTCCACGTAAGAGGGAGTCAATGTCATAGCCTGCTTGTCCTATATAAATGTAAGTAATTATATAAACTAAAAAAATTAAAACCAAGTATGTGTTTTGTACAAATATTATTCTTTGAGATTTGATGATAGAGTGTGCATGAAATTTTGTTTGATCATATGTAGTCTATATATTTTATTTAAAAAATGTTAGTTTAACATTATTTGTGTGTGTGTGTGTGTGTGTGTACGAAGAAATTAAACGGTATAAAGGTTTGTAAGTCACAGTTCATTTTAGGACAATGAAAAAATGATCGTAGATTCATTTTACAGATTATACAAGGTAAAAGTCAGTTAGAACATGTGTTCATCTACTGTACAGAAAATATGCATACCTGTAGTTTGTGTTCATGGATATGGACGAAGCTGCAAGTAGAAATCTTGGAGACTTGTCTAGTATTTATCATAAATTGTGCTTGCCAATGGTATGAGACTTGTAGTCCGAGAGATTCACCGTACATTTGCCGTGCTGATCTATGATGATGCAGTTACATGTAGAGGTCTTGGATTTGATTGGTGGATGGTCATGTGATTTCTTAGCTACATCCAATGAGGGAATGGCACAGAGAGTGAAGTGGAAATGGTAGAAGGGCTGTCCATGTTACGATATGTTCGCGGACATGGCGGTAGTTCTAGGACACCGCGTATTACATCTGGGGAATTTGGGGTGGGAGGCATGCAAATGAGATTGAATGTAGCAAGGGATTGGTCAGTAAAGGTTAGGGAGTGTGTTGTGCTAGGAGAGGTTTTCTCAGATATTCTTTTTGCTGAGAGAAGAACAGATAGCTATGGCTGAGTGTTTTAAAAAACAGATTGTGTGGATTTTGGGAGACTCGTGGATACATTGGTTGAAGGTGCATGCAGAAAGCTGTGGAGTATCTATAGATCTTTGATTCCCACATGTGGAAGTGCACTGGCCTGGAGTGCGTGGAATGAAGTGGCTGGACTTGCTACCTCTCTGTGCAACTTTGAAGATAGAGGAACATCCAGACATAATTGTAATTCATTGTGGAGGGAACAGTTTAGGACATGTGTCTGGAATTTCTTTGCAATTTGCAATGAAAGAAGGACTTCAGAAGATCATGGACATGTTTCCAAACTCCAAAGTACATTTTTCATGGATTGCGCAGAGACAAATGTGGCTTCGTTCTTTCTCATGTGGTGCACAAATGGAGAAAGCAAGGCGTAATGTCAATAAGGCTGTTTGTTCCTTCCTAAGAGATTTTGGCATGTCCTCTTTTCACAATGAAAATATTATGTTTCATAGTACATACATTTTTCGCAGAGATGGAGTCCATTTTACCTATGCTGGCAATCAGATTTTTCTGAGAAATGTACAAAATGCATTGTGACCTTTTTTTAGAAATGCAGCATGCATTTCGAAGTAGGTGTTAAGTATTTATAATTTTTGACATACAAACACCTCCCAAAGGCTCTTTTCAGAGCCACCACTTCCTCCCAGAGAAAAATGCAATGGTTACAATAGGGTAGCATCCCAATTTATTTTATGTTCGCGAACTGTCCGCAGACTTTCAAGAAATAGAAAGGGCCCTGGGTTATTTATCTTTACTTCTGTTTTTTTTTTTTAAACTCTTTTTATTAGTGGCAACACAGAGATGCATGACACTCCTCTACCTTCAACATACGTGTACAAAAACAAATTGTTGACTTCACGATCATGACATTAATATACCATCATACAGATTCATCGTCATCAGAAACCAAGTTACATAAGTAAATTCTGAATGGGCCCCATATATCCTTAGGCCTGCATGCTGCGGGTCTGGTCATAACATATTGCTCCTCTGACTCATTTATATACGTTAGTTTTCGTAGGAATTGGTTCATGCTGGGTGGGTTTGCGTTTTTCCAATTCAACAGAATACACTTCTTAGCAATTGCACAGGCAACATTAAACAGTGTTCTAATTTTCTCAGAGCATTTGCCTATGTCTCCAAAGAGGTACTTTTGAGGCTTCAGGTCTGGGGGGGAGGGATCTGTGTGACTTCTTCCAACATGTCAGCCACCTCCCTCCAGAAATTCCTCACCACCCGGCATTCCTAATACATATGATAGTCTCCTGCCTCTGGCATATTACATTTGGGGCATGCATCAGAGGCACCTGGGATAAATTTTGCTATCTTAATTGGGGTATAATGTAATCTATTCAGAATCTTGAATTGAATCAAAAGCAAGCCTGCGTTCAGGGAGACCTTCTTAGTCAGTGAGCAATATCTATTCCATTTTTCATCTTTGATGGGCCCCTATAGGTCCCTTTCCCACTTTTCTTTTATATTGTTAATAGTAGGGGTTTGTGCCTGCACTGCCGCATACAGTTAAGAAATTCCCAGGCCACCCACAGCTGTCACCAATTGCAAGCATGGGTGCGGCTGGGATTCGTCTGGGAACAGTAGCCATTTCTTTTGAAATGCAGACTGCATGCGGTAATATTGAAGTGTCCTGAGTTAGCCACCTCCAAACGCTCTCAATATTTCCTCCAGGGATACAAATTTGCCATTTATAAACATATCACCAATTTCCATTTCCATATTGGGGTCCCAGGCTTCCTGAATTGCGCTGTCATGTGTGGGGGGTTTACCTGGATAGTTCCAGAGAGGTATCTCTGGATTGTAGGGTGTTTCTACTCGCAATCTTCTGTATATGGCCTCCCATGCTTTAACCGTGCAGCTAACTGGATTGTATTCACACGTGTCTCTGTATTGTGTATCAAAGAGGACCGATTGTATATTTGTGGGGTGCGTGGTGTATTCCTCTATTAATGCATGGGGTGTCTCCGGAGTAGTATCATACCAATGCTTTGCAAATTGTGCTTGGGCCAAATAGTAATATAGTTCAAAGTCGGGAGCCGCAATCCCCCCACCCCGTGGAGTATGACTCAGCCATCTTCTCCCACCGAATTCTGGCAGTTTTCCCATTCCAGAGGAACGTCACCACTATGGAACGGAGCTTAGCAAAGAAGGGTCTGCCCGGCCATATGGGAATGTTGACAAACAGAGAAGTTTAGGAAGGATTATCATTTTAAGGACCGCCACCCTGCCGTGTAGGGATATCGGCAAACGCTCCCATATCTGGAGTTTCAGAGTTATGGTCTGTAGTGCAGTTTCATAATTATCCTGGTATAACATGCTCCTGTCCCGAGACACCAGGATCCCCAGATACCTAATGTCTCTATCTGACCATTTGAGCCCATTTAGGGCACCGGGGCACTCCGTGGACGGCGTGAGCGGGAATATTTCGGACTTGGCTCTATTCACTGTGAACCCAGAGTAGTCCGCAAAGCTATTTCCGCCATTATGGGTGCTATATTTATTTGGGGTTCACGGATGCATAATAGTGTGTCATCGGCGTAGAGTGAGACTAACTGGATAGATCCCCTTATATTTATGCCCTTGTCAGCGTGTCTAAGCCGTACTGTGGCTGCCATAGGTTCTATGGTAAGTGCAAACAACAGGGGTGAAAAAGGACAGCCCTGTCTGGTGCCTCTGCCCAACAAGAACAGGTCTGAAATGGACCTATTAGTCAGAACTCGTGCCCCGGGTTTGGTGTATAGTAGCTTTACATACCTAATAAAGTTAGGGCCCATCGCAAATGCTTCGAGTACTGCAAGAAGGTAGGCCCAGGACACCGAATCAAAGGCCTTCTCGGCATCTAAGGATATTGCAGCCGCTTTTCTCTTGGGGTCGATTTGTGCCATCAGACCGAAGAGCCTACAGAGATTTAGGGTCGTGGACCTGGCTGGAATAAACCCATTCTGATCAGGGTGGACCAGTCCGGGAACTGCCGGTAAGAGTCTGTTGGCCATCACTTTTGCGAATATTTTAGCATCTGTGTTAATAAGTGACAGGGGCCGGTACGACGACACATCCTGTGGTGGCCTTCCGTGGTTTGGGGAGCACCGTGATCACCGCCTCTCTCAGGGATGGTGGTAGTATATTGCAGTCCAGGGATTCTTCCCAGACCTGGAGAAGCACCGGGACAAGCTCCTCCCGGAATTCTTTATAGAATTCTGCCCCTATCCCATCAGACCCCGGCGCCTTACCCGATGTCAACATTTTGATAGCCTCAGTGATTTCTTCTGCCGATATCGGTTGATCCAACGCTGCGCGTTCAGTTTCTGAGAGTTGGGGGAGGTTGAGAGTCGCAAGATAGTTTTTAATGTCTACGGGTGATTTCTTATCCTAGTTAGAATATAATTTGGTATAAAAGTGAACAAATTCCTTATTTATCTCATCTTCCCTCAAAAGCACCTCCCCCCGTTCGGTTCATATACTAGTAATTTGGTTGGATTGTTTATTACCCTTAAGCAGGTTAGAGAGCGTCCTACCAGCCTTGTTACCTTCACCGTATCTGCGTGCCCGGATGGGGGCCGCAGCATAATGCACCTCCCTAGCGGCCAGCTTGTCAAATTCCTGCAAATATGTGTGTATGTCAGCCAGCAGGTCCCTATTTTGTGTCCGTGTGTAGTACCCCTCCAGTGCACCCAGATTACTTTCAACGTCCGCCAGTTCAGCACACACGGCCTTCAACATACCAACGGATTTAGACAGTAGCACTCCTCTGACCCACACTTTAAAGGTTTCCCACACCGTACAGTATTTGTTTACCGTTCCAACATTATTAGTGAAAAACTCTGCTATCTCCTCATGTAGTGTTTCCACCACACCCGGGTCTCCCAACATACCACTCGGCATTCTCCACCTCATGGCGGGACAAGGGGCATTGTGAATCTTCAATTCCACCTGTACTGGGGAGTGGTCAGAGAATGTAATGTAAATTTCACATTTGTGTAACATAGAGGACATAGTCGCTGTAACAAACCAGTAATCTATCCTGGACTCGAGTCGAGCACAGAGGAGTAATACGTGTATTTTCTGTCCACGGGGTGTAACATGCGCCAGGCATCTACCATTGACAATTGAACACGGATACTGCTCAGGGTGGAGGCTGTTTTACTAGGGGTTCTAATGATACTGGAGGACCTATCCAGCACCGGGTCTAACGCCACGTTGAAGTCCCCTCCCCATATCACACTAGACAAACCATACGTAGTAATCATCTGATACATGTTTACATAGAAGTCAGGGTCGTCTATATTGGGCCCATAAGTATTTACCAGAAGTAGTTGCTGCCCAGCGAGCCTGCCCCAGACAACCACATACCTTCCCTGCTGATCCACCTTATGGCCCTCAGGCCCGAACCCCAAGCTGGGGTGGATAAGGGTAATTACCCCCCTGGCCTGTGTAGAATAGTCTGTATAGTAACGCTGGGTTGCCCACTTAGGGCATGTGTAAATTACTGTTTCCCATTGCATGTGTCTCCTGCAACATCAATATCTGGGGGCCATGTCTGGCAACATAATTAGCAATTTTCTTGACTTTCACCTGGTTTATTCAGACCCCTTACGTTCCACGTTAGCACTTTTATTTTCATCGCCTCACCAGCACTATGCAGTAACCAATCGTCCCAGAGCCATGACAATAGAACTGTGCCATATGTACCAGCCGAAAAGCGCCACTCCCAGTGCAACCACTTTTTTAACTTGAAACAAACAGCTAACCATAGCCCAGCTATAACCTGGGTCACTCTTCTCCCGGTGACCAGAACTTATCCCGTCAACAAAACCCCTCCTGTCCCTTCCCCCCTCCCTTCCTCCCACATCATCGCCCCCAACTTGATGATACATCCCAATTAACTGGTGGAGCTTTCCAAGGGTGGGCATGTCGCCACACATGGCCGCCGATTTGGCCCCTGCGCTCCTGTAATAAACTTAGATGGAGCCGCCCGGACCATTTATCCACTGATCCAAACCTCAAACGGCACTGCAACCTCATTAATATGCAACAGCTTGTGTGTTCTATTCTTCCGGCCTCGGCCTATTGTTTTGTGCCAGTCTGCCCCCTCTAGGACGAAGAGGTATAGAAGTCTCAATGTATTGTGTGGCCTCAGCTGGAGTCTCGAAGAAGTGTGCCCTTCCCACATGCTGTATCCTCATCTTGGCCGGGAACATCAAAACATATGAAACTTGGCGGTCCCCGAGGAATCTTTTAACCGGTTCATAGGATCTCCTGCTGGCCTGAACACCCGCAGAAAAATCAGGGTATATGTGGATACGATTCCCGTCATGATGCAGTGTTCCAGCCTCTCTCGCCATCCATAGGATTGTGTCCCTATCCCTGTAGTTGAGGAGCCTCGCAATTACCGTGCGCGGTGGTGCACCTGGTTTAGGGGCCGGGGCTGAAGTGCGAAGCGCCCTTTCCACTAGGAAATGATTTGAGAATGCCTCTGGCCCGAACAAGTATTTAAGGAGAGCTTCCAGCTGCTTCTCCATCTGGCCTTTGCCGAATGATTCTGCCACTCCCACCACACGGATATTGTTGCGACTAGATCGCGATTCCAGGACCTCGCACTTGTTCTGCATTTTTGACATGGCCTCCTTGAGTTGGTTGAGGTCTCTGCTGTGGTGTGCTAGGGTATCCTCGTTAGTACTTATTCTGTTCTCCGTTTCCTTGACCCGTGCACTCTCCTTTTCGACCCTTGCTTTAAGAGAGCCTATAGTGGATACTATGTCGTCTAACTTAATGTTCACTGCACGGAACCCGTTCTGAACTATTGTTGTTAGTCTGTCCTCTTGTTCCTCACCCTCGACGTGCAGGGTCTCCTTAGCGTTGGTGCATACCTCTGCAACTGTAGTCTGGGTCTGGCCACCCGTGTAGGCGTCCATCGGACCCTTTTTCTTGTTGCCGGGGGTCTTGTTCCCTTTTACGGATTTCTGTGCTTCGCTCATTGTGTATTCAGATGTGTGCTGCTCGATGTTTTCCCCCTCTCCTATCCCCGAATCACGTCGTGCGTGGATACGAATACAGGCAGAGGGAGCCCAGCGAAGAGCAAGGGAGGGATCCAGGGGGGCAAAAGGTGTCTGCTGCCAATGGACTGTGTCCTCCCACATAAGTTCACCAAAGGGTACAAGTATGTAGCACTCCCACGTCGTCGACAAGTAGGAGTCGCCGGGGTGTCTCCTGCGCTGTGCTCATAAAGGAGGACCAACCCAGGCTCCTCGCTGGTTGAGTTTGGGGTTTATGTATCATCAATTGCCCGGCAGGGCGCGTGTGCACCGCAGGCTCGTCAAGTCGGAAGCTCCTTCATGGCCACTATTAGGATAGTAAGGGGGGGCGCGGCCGTACCCACCGGAGCCAATGAATCCAGGTGGGCTCACACGCCCAGAGCCCCCCCGGGTAGAGTTTAATGGATGTTGCCACTCCGAAGGCCAGACCAGAGGGCCCAGTGTGCAGGGTCTTCAATTAGGTGGTTTAAGAAGGGCCCAACCCAGCTTGTCCGGGCAGGTCCGAAATTCGCCAACTGGAGCCCTCCAGCCGCGGCCCTTCATCTGGCCACAGAGGGAGTGGGGGGTCAATGTTACCCACAATGTATGAGCCTGGGTGGATGGGCTCCTTCCCCCCAGCCGCCCTCTTACTTGTGTTTCTTCGTGTTGCCGCGGGGCACTCGCACATCCAGGATCCTCGATGGCACCGCGCAGCCCCGGTCGGTCGCAGGCGGCTGAAGGCGGGTGCCCAGTTCAGTGCCGGTGCCCCGCTCTCCCTCGGGCAGCGGCACCGTCCTTTGCCGCGTACGAAGGCTCTGCGCGTTCCGTAAGCGTAAGCTCCGCCCACCGCGGCCTCACTCCTCTTCACATCCGCGGCCGCTTGTAGCTTGCCACAGAGCCCTCAGGCGGATCTCGCCCTCGGCCAGGTCCGGGACAGGATTAAGCGGGCATAACTTCGGGTAGCCCCAGCGCCGCCATCCAGAATTTTCACAAGGCGTGCACGGGTGTTTTGGGCGCTCGTGCCTCATTTTTCAGCTCTCCGGGCGGCTCCCTAGAGGATATTTAATGCCAGGATTTTCAATAGGAGCGGGAGCTCACAATCAGGCGGCCATCTTTGTAGTGCGCAACAGCGCCCCCTCTTTACTTCTGTTTTTTAACTGTGAAAGGTGGCTCTGAAAAGAGCCTTATTTATTTTTTTTGATTGTTATATTGTATTTTTTTTTTTTTTTTTTTTTAATTTTATTTTTTTACACACGACACACTAGGAGCGGAGGGGAAAGGAGGGTACACCAACCACAGGGATGAGAAAGGGCGAGCTGAGAGAGGAAGATGTAGAGTGGGTTTTATTTGGGTAGTGAGCAGGTCTTCTCGTGCTCTGAGACGATAGTCTCAAAAGCACTGCGAAGTCGCCCCCCCTGCAGAGTACTGTGTCACAGTACATACATACAACTGGGACCCTCGAAAGGTAAGGGTCATCAGAATTCTTTATGGCCTATGAGGCAGCTTGAGGAAGACGCTGTCCCAGAGAGGTGTTCCTTGTGGTGACAGGATCAGAAACGGAGGATGAAGTAGAGGCAATCAACCTACTACGCTCTTCGCAAGGTACAACCTTGCGAATGGCCCGAGTGTGGAATGAGTTCAGGTGTCGCTTCATGGTCGTAGTCAAAAAGCTATACGAACCATGCCTCCCGCCACTGAGTACCATTTTGCACTCATTGCAGGCGACATGGTTCGCATGAGCCTTAGGACCATTCCCATAAACGGCAAACAACTGCCACACCCAAGTCACGCCGAGGGCGGGTAGTAGGGTTTTCCTCTACCTCATTCTCGTCATCCTCTTCTTCCTCCTCTGTATCCTCACTCCTGTTCCCCTCTTCAGGCCCTTGAGAAGGTGGTGGTGGAGGGGGTAGTGGTGGTGCTGAGGCAGATACAGCACCAGGTGGCAGCAGTGGAGCCACAGAAGCCATCAGGTTGAAGATGGAAATCTGCAGCTTGCAGCAAAAATCTCTGTGCTCTGTAGAATAGCCAGAAACACAATGAGAATGAGCTCTAGGGCGTGGTCTTTTATAGGGGTGCTTTTGCGCGGTTCGCGGACATGCGTGCCGTCCGCAAGACAGATCGAACACCAAAAAAGGTTCAAAAAGTCACAGAAACTATGGGGAAACTTAGGATTAGTATGCGGGATTTGTGGTATGTTGAGTTTTTAATGAGAAATATGTGGATTACTTGGAAATGTACTTTTAAAATGTTCGGGGACACGAACAGTGTCCGCATTCAGAACACACGATCAGCGTGGGCACGGTCACACGATTGTTTCAGGAGCATGTTCGCTAAGGTAGCAGCCATCCGCAGGACACGCAATGTAGGGACATTGTTTTGCGCATGCGTGTTGATGTTCTACGGACAGTGTTCGGGTCCTGAACTAATTAAAAGTGCGTCACACGTAAAATGAACAGTTACGGACAGGCGTTTGTTCTTAGCACAGTTTAATTTACTTGTGCACAATACGGACAGACATAGCGTTTCAAGTACACCTCCATTTTCGTTTATTTACGAACAATTCAGGACACCACAAGTGTTCTTAGAACAGTTTCAACTTGCTAGCGAACACTACGAACAGGCATAGTGTTCTTAATGACACCTCCATTTTCGTTTATTTATGAACATTTCAGGACACTACGAGTGTTCTTAGAACATTTTCAACTTGCATGAGAACATTACGGACAGATATAGTGTCCTCAGGACACTTACATTTTCGTTTATTTACGAACATTTCCAAACAACCGCGCTGTCCGTGGACACCTAAATTGGTTTTACCACAAAGAACTGAAAGTAATTACAACACAATATAAAAATGTAACTTTATTTAACATATATAAACAATTTATGACTGAGAAGGTGGGGCAGAAACGGAAACAAAAACAGGAGAATTAGGGATTTCAATATAAGTGGGATCAGGTGAAGAAGGGATGGAAATCTCATCAAAACGTTGTGGTCCATGGAGAGAGTTTGGGGTTAAATGAATGGGATATGGTGAGGGGGGACAAGTACAGGTGGGACAATGGTATGTTGTTGGTGGTTTTAGGTGATATTCCACAAAGTTCTTTAAATCCGTAAAATATGCCATAAGTTGGTCCATTTTGTGGGTAATGTGTTCAAGAGTGTTATCCACCGCTTCTTTTTATTTGGAAGTTGCAATTTTTGTAGGGTCTGTAAAAAAAGAAAATGTATATGTTGAATGTATACAAAATAATATTTATTAATTGGTTTATATAGTAAAGTGTGTACCATATATGAGTAAAATGAAGTGCACTTACTATTTCTGGTAAGATATGTAATCAGTAGTCTATACGTCTGGTCTTGCTCTTAGTTGTGGAGCGTCTGTGAGGTTATTATGTTGGAAGCCACTTTATCTTCTTTTGGTATATTCCATTTTAGTATTTAAATGAATGGTTAGTGTGTTACATATATGGGTTACATTTCTTTAGTGTTACTACATATACTTTGTATGTGTGCTGCTTTGTGAATTTGTTAAATGTTCCTATGTTATGATATAACAATTACACATACCCCCCCCCAGAGTTTTTAGGTGCTGGTACTGTTGTCCGAACAGGTCCGCGGACCGTCAAATTCAGTAGAAAGGGTTCAGTATGTTCCATATTACATGTACATAAAGTCAAAGTTATTATTGTTAAATTGTGCTACTAAAAAACTATGAAATTCAGTAAAAAAACTTTGTTAAAGGGACATTATGGTTAAGTTGCTCTACTAAAAACCTATGAAAAGTAAATGCAGACTTTTCATGAAAAGTAAATGCACATGTGATGTCATCAGTGATGTCATCAATGACATTTGTGATGTCATCTTTGATGTCCTGGGTGTTAGTGTTAGCAGTGCACGGTGGCGCGAGTTATGGTTGCTTATCTTACCATAACTGCCGAATTTCAGGGGTTTTTCGGTTTTACTTTGAACCATAACGTCCCTTTAAAAAAGTTTTTTCACTGAATTTCATAGATTTTTAGTAGCGCAACTTAACCATAACGTCCCTTTTAACAAAGTTTTTTCACTGAATATAAGATATACAAAAAACTAAATTTAGGCTATTCTAGCCAAATTTATTCCATGTGGTGAACAGCCGACAAGTGTTTCGACCACCTGGTCGTTCTCAAGGCTGTGAATTTCCATTGTACAAAAACACTTTACTTTAGATATGAAACAACATACAATTGGAATTTGATGATTAAGTGTGAATATACAAAATTGATATACTATGCTCATACATCTTTTTCACTGTTGTGTTTTCTCCAAACGTTTGACCATTCCGTTGCAAATCCGCGATTCCAACCTCAAATGTAGTATGTTGGTTTGTTATAATGTGTTGGTTATAAATCTTTCTGCATATTTGATTTTGTATGATCCAATGCACACCGTGATCGCACAAATTTTGTTTCGATTTTGGGCACACGTTCTAGGTTTTGTTCAATGAAAATTTGGTTACCTCCCCAAATTTCAATCCATTTGTTCATATGCTGAAGCTACCTGCTGAGTGAGGGGCCACAGCTGCCAGCTCTGCTATATCCTGATGCTACCAACTGAAGGAGCGCCCACAGCTGTTAGCTCAGCTATATCCTGAATCTACCCACTGAGTGAAGGGCCACAGCTGCCAGCTCAACTATACAGGGAAGCTACCCACTGAGCGAGGGGCCACAGCTGCCAGCTCAGCTATACGTCAAACCTAACTGCTGAAAGATGGACCACAGCTGCTAGCTTAGCTATATCCCGAAGCTACTCGCTGAGTGATGAGACACAGCTGCCTATCCAGCAACAGGCTCCAACTCTGAACACAATCTACTGCCAGATATCACTTTCGCCCGTGGTTTTCAGAAGAAGCCAGATACAAAGCAGCCCTTCGGTGAATTAGGTGTTTAGAAAATGTGTGAATTATATATAGGTACCTGCTTTACTAGCCGACTGCAAGACTCAAGAGGAACTATCTGGGGATACAGGAGAACATTCTCCCATGGGAAATAATTTAGTCTGTTTCATCTCTATCCAAGCCTTATGCAACAGAGGTCTGTAACAGTTGCATACTGGCCAATTAAGCTCTGCTACTCATTATCCCATCACTCTCCAGAGACAGCGGCCGCTATTACTTAGCGCCTTGTTCTACAGAGGTAGTGCCTGCTCTTTATTATCCCATCGTTCTCTAGAGGTAGCGCTTGCTATTCATTAGTGCCTTTGTCTCCAGAGGTAGCACCTGCTATTCATTAGCTCCTCGTTCTCCAGAGGTATCGCCTGCTATTCATTAGCACCTTGTTCGCCAGAGGTAGCATCTTCTATTCATGAGCTCCTCGTTCTCCAGAGGTGTTTGCCGCAATTTATTAGTTCCTATTTCTTTAGAGGTAGCTTCTGGTCACTGTGATGCCTAATGCAAAGGAACGTTTTCTATTTCCTTGTCCTCCAATCTTTATAACTTATAAAATATTTAGTCAGGGGAAGAACTTCGGTGTGCTTTCCACACTTGCCTTTTGAAAACATACCATGTTAAGAACAGAGGCAGTACTGATTTAGGGCCCAACAAGAAAATTGCATGCTTACAAAAGCAAGCAGAACACTACCCTTAAACCATCAACTATCCAGTTTACAATGCCGGTAAGTTAGCTGTGATGAATCCGATTCGATTAGCCCAGAAACTCTGACCTGGGACCCTTCTCATGTGGCCAAGGAAAGGCAGATGCTTCCTGATCCCGACCCTGGGGGTGGTGTTCTGTGAGAGGATCACATGAGGGGGGGGGAAGTGGGTCAGGAAAATTGGTTAAACCCCTCTAATAACTTCCCTAGAGATCCTACAGCTTTAATGGCTTACTGTAGAATTGTGGTCTTTGATGAAGAAGATAATCGGAACATTGAACACTTCATGTCCCACAATGCCCCAATTACTGGGACGAGAGAGGCATTTAGAGGCATTAAACTGCAGTATGCAGTCTAGTGGTTCTAATGACCCACACCCTAGTGGGAACTTTGAATATTTGAGGCCCCCTCAGGTGCAGGCCATTAGAACTAGGAGGTGGATTTGCAGAGGTTGCCATTCGCAGCTGCGGCAGAAGAAAAGAAAAATCGAGACCCCGGAGCCTCCGTTACCTTTGGCGCAGGTGACGATCCTCAGAGGATCTCCAACATCAATGGCCTTAGTTGCAGAGGTTGCACAGCGGGAAGAGAGGCTGTAAAAAGCTTTACCCCTGGAGAGAAAGGCTTGCCTTATTACGCTCTGTGTCCCGGTGGCTGGCGATCACCGGAGTGCATCAGGAGCGAGGAAAGATCCTTTCCCGACAGGCACGGGCAACTAAACGAAGCAGGTCTGCCATGCAGGAGGCGGCAGAAGAGTCAGAACAAACAGTGGCAGTGGGTCGAGCGGACACATGCGCAGACACCAGTGAGTTTACCATTCTCAGGTAATCCCGGTACGTTCCGTAATCGACCGCTGGCTACAAGTAACAATTGTAAATACTGAATTAATTTAAAGAAGTCAAATAGGCATAATGGGATCTTTTTACAAAGACCAGAAATGTTATAAGCATTGCTATCAAGGCCAAAGCTATCGTCAAGACAAAGAGGGGTCAATGCTAAAGAAAGCTAACTATAACCATCATTGGCAAAGTAAAGAAAGGGCAATACTAAAGCAAGCTAATTATAACCACCATTGTCAAAGCAAAGAAAGGGCACTACTGAAGCAAACTAACTATAACCATTACTGCCAGAGTGAGGAGGCAATAGTTGAGCAGGACATCAACAAGCATTGGCTAAGCCAAAGAGGGGCAAGTGTAATAAGGAAACATTGCCAGCAGTTGTTTGATGTAAAAGTGGGAAAACAAGAGTGGCAGGAGAAAAGCCCTTCTGGTAGAAAATATCAAGGAGGAGAGGAGAATTACCTGCATTGCATGTGGCAAATACAACAGTGGAACAGACAGCACCAATGTGTCTCATGTTGTTCCATAAGAAGTTGTGAATTTCGTTGTTGTTGAAAGTAAAAATACTTTGCCAAAAAGGTTCGAAGTAAATCTCACCACAGAGTACTTGTAGTAGTGTTAGGAGCTTTTTGACTTGGCAGGCGAGTATACCAGGAAAGGGACCTTTTAGTTGTAGCCCTGGCAGATTAGTGGACCAGGAAGAAATCATTGAAGTACTGTTTAGTGGTTGAAAGTTGTGGAGAAGAATAAGTGGCAAGTACTGTTGATAAAGAAGATGTTTTTCCTTGCTGCCGCCAGTTTGCTGCTGAGGCCAAGCTCCTCCTCCTGGACCTAAAACTGCTGAATACCCCCCACCTGCGAAGGTGAAGCCCGAGGGGGGGGGGGGATGTGGGTGTTTGCACCTGAGGGTGTTCACACCTGAGGATCTCTTGAAGGTTGCTTTTTGTTCCCCGGTAGGTTCTTGGAGCAGCTGACTCCTACACGGGCTACTTGTCGGCACTGGTGCAGCGGGGCAGATCTCCAGTGCAGACGTGGACTGGGTGGGAGACCTAGAGTGAGGACCTCCAGGACTGCACGGTAAACAGGTGAGAGTCAATACACCTACCTTGCCATTCCTTTTGAAATTGGCCCAACAGACTCTGGCCCAACCGATTAATGCAGGAAACCAAGTGGGAACTTAGGAGAGCGGCTCCGCGGTTTGCACATCTTTTTTAAACCCATCCTAAATAGAAGGCCTAGTGAATTCAAATGGATAGACCAATCCTCGATATCCCTGATGTGCAAGCAAACTCTGCACTTGTGTCTGCACTCATATCAAAACGGAAAATGTTATTAGTAATAAGGAAACTCCCAGTGTCAGATCAAATGATAACTGCATGCACTAAAGAGCCAAGCATGGCAAATGCCAAAAGGCATTTTGGTAAAGCCCATTCCCTAATCACTGAAATTAATAATTTCTAGTGCTCGTTTGGCCACCCCGACCAGTCTGGATTTTCGGGGAGGGGGACATGTTGTCCAAAACATCGTTGATTCTGCTGACCTTGGTAAACCTGAAAATACTGGATGCCCGTGCTCACGCCCCACAAATGAAGGCATGGGCTCTGTATTATTGCCAACACCTATGGATGTTCCCCCCCCATGACGGCTGCAGGGGAGCCATTGCCTTTGCTCTGGATCCTGGGTTGTTCACCTCTACCAGCTGTATAATGATTGAAACCCCTGCAGGTCGAGGTGCCCCAGATCCTCGACTTCCCAGGCATACCCCCGTTCCCTGCATCTAAACAACTGCGAAACTCTATAACGTAATCACATGGCGCAGGGCCACCAGAGGGTGAAGAAACATCTGGGTATGCGAAAAGAGGGACTGTAGGAATAGGGACATAGGCAGCACTAGCAAGGGTCCCCAGTAATGTGGTGTTCCCTTTCCCTGTGAGAGAGCGGTCAACAGTATTTCAAATCATTCAGATGTGAGGGGACCAGTGCTCAGTGTTTGCCAGTGCAGCACAGTCTTGGCTGAAATCTCCCAATTTAAGAAACTAATTCTCCATTTAATTGAATTGGTCGGCAGTGGTATGTGAAGGAGGGGATCTCGCCTGCCCAGGGGGCTGAAGGAGTGGACCAAGTGAATCAAGCAGATGATGATTCGGCTGTGTGTGTGTGTGTCTGAAATTAGTCCTGACGACAGTGGCACTAACCTGAGTTATGTTATGTTATTTTGCATTTGTATAGCTCATTATG
Source organism: Ambystoma mexicanum (assembly GCF_040938575.1). Classification (NCBI taxonomy): domain Eukaryota; kingdom Metazoa; phylum Chordata; class Amphibia; order Caudata; family Ambystomatidae; genus Ambystoma; species Ambystoma mexicanum. The sequence goes on along the minus strand of NC_090937.1, from coordinate 1,669,483,834 downwards.
TATTGTTGATATGATCTCAAGGCGCTGGTAGGTTGAACGCCCTCGGGAACCACAGTTTAAGTCAGTTGAGAGAGAGTCGTAAAGCGCCTGGGCACACCAGGTTTGTGTGCAGCTGTTGTGGTTGTTGCATGATAGCTGCTTCTTAGTGGTATGTGTGGTGCTGAGGAGATCAGTTGAATGTGTTCAGTCTGGAGGGTGGACATCCAGACTGAGTTCTGGCTGCGTTATGCCTGGGGAGACGCCTAAGCTAGCCGGTATGTGCTAGCTAGCTGTATTTTATTAGGATGATGGGTAGTTTGATGAGTCATGTTAGTTTGAGAACAGCTTTGGTGGGTGGGGTGTGATGGAGGGCTCACCAATAGGTCCAAATTAAATAAATAATTATGCCACCAGTGCAACTGGCCATCGTTCCTTCCATCCCTCATTGCTGCACCCCCTGGGCCCACATGTAGGTAGGGCGCACAGGGTAATTGATATACCAGGAAGGGCAACAATTTGGCTCGGTCATTCTTCAGACAGATTACCTGTTAACAGCAGGCCGATGTTACCCTGGGTAGGGGGCTCACTATCTCCACAGGGTCCCCAAGCTTGCCCCAAACCACCATGAGCCCAGAGAAGCCCTTTTAAATAAGTCCCTTTACTGGATCTGGGTGGTGAGAGGCTGTTAGTCAATCGGGAGCAAATCACACGCTGTACCAGGATTCATTGACAGGGAGCCAATGCATACGACTCGGTGGTCAGTCATAATTTCGACAGTAAAAATGTCGACAGTCAAAATTTCGAAAAATAAATGTCGAAAAAAATAATGTCGACAAACAATGTCGACATTTTTCAATATTTTTCCGAAATTTTCTATTTATTGTATAAATAAATATATATATAACTAAAATGTGTTGAGTATGAGGGGTGAGAGGGTGGTGGGGGGTGTGGGGGGGTGGCAGGGGGGTGTTGGGTGAGGGGGTGTTGGGGGGGACCCCCCCATAGTAAATGATACTCTTTTTATTTATTTATTGAAAAAATATATAAATATATAATTAGAATGTGTTCAGTATGAGGGTTGAGAGGGTGGTGGGGGGGTGGCAGGGGGGAGTTGGGTGAGGTGTTGATAGTTCTAATTGACATTTTTTTTTCTAAAAAATGACTTTTTACATTATATGTATAGGATGTCGACATTATTGTTTTCTACATTTTTTTTCGACATTTTTGTTTGTTGACATTTTTTTTTCGACATTATGACTATAAACCATACGACTCCATTAGAATTGGTCTTAGAGACCATTACTTAGTTGCGGGCGTATTAAATCTTAACAAGTCATGTGGACCCCAATCAAATTCCCTAATAGTACCATTTGTCCTATGATAATATCCCCCCACTGGTCTGTGCTCACAGAAGCAAATGCTTCTCCGTTGGGGAATAGGCCTACAATCAAGGCCCCTTTGTTCAGACCATTAAGGCTCATGGTCCATTGATGATGCTCAGTTACTTTTCTGCCGTAACAAAGGCTGTTGGCACAAACTCAGCTATTTATGTTATTACCATGCGATATTCAGCTCATTTCCAACTCAAAGCTGCCTTTATCCTGTCTATATACTTATGGGAAATCTATGTGTGATGTTTTATATTTGTACATTGCTGAATGTTGCATTTGTAAAACCTTCATGGCTTTCAGTCTAAATAAATTGATGATGAAGAAAGAAGAATTGTGAAAGTATTTGTGTTCTCTGAAGAAGTTGTGTTGAACTTCTGTCTATTCTTGAAGAGATAAAGACTTTTCAGCTTATTGAACTTGTGTAAAAAGTCCAAGTAAGACAAACTTTATGATCAAAACTTGGCCACAAAAAGCAACTTTTTAATTAGAATTTGGATTGAAAATTCTGCTTTGAATCCGGGGAAAGGGATCCGTCCCAGGTTACAAGGATATACAGTTATTAGGTTTATGTTGAATATAACTGATTTCTATTACATTTCAACAGGCATGTATTCCCTCTATGAGTTTGATGTATGCGTAAGTGTGAGGGAGAGTTTCCTTTTATTACAGTGTTCTCCTTTAGTTTATTTTGATAGGCAGGGACATCCTCTTTAGGTTAGGGTTAGTGAGGCATTTGTCAAACCCCGATGTGTTAATAAAAAGGCTACTTGTGAAAACCCTTTACCAAGTTGTCCACCTCACATTCCTAACCCCACACAAAGCTCAGCTGTTGAGCACTCACTGCTGCGACGTGTGTGTGTTCTGCAGGTCTCAGGTTCGACTCTCGGCAAGGCCAACTCAGCCTTTCATCCTTCCGAGGTCGATAAACGAGTAACAACTTCTGTTGTCTGACATTGCTTGTAAATATGTTCTGGGTAAAGCGCTTAGGCGCTATTTAAATAACACATTATCATTACTATCTTATATCACTCTTGTCATTCTCTAGTGATGAGAAGTGTGTGACCTCTGTCCTCGGAGTAATCCTCTGTTCAATTAACATATGGGTTTTCTGGTGCCGCAGGAGAGAGAAGCTGACCCCAAACCCCTTTCCACATTCACTGCAGCGGAAGGGCTTTTCTGCACTGTGGCACTTTTCATGCACAGTCAGGTTGCCCTTAATACTGAAGCATTGCCCACAAACACTGCATGCAAACGGTCTCTTTCTTTTGGTGTGAATTCTCTGGTGCCTCATGAGGCATGAGCTGACTTTGAAACTCTTTCCACACTCAGTGCAGGTATAGGGTTTCTCTCCAGTATGAATTCTCTGGTGGCGTATGAGGCTTGAGCTGACGTTGAAACTCTTCCCACACTCAGTGCAGGCATAGGGTTTCTCTCCGGTGTGAATTCTCTGGTGCCTTATGAGGCTTGAGCTGACTTTGAAACTCTTCCCACACTCAGTGCAGGCATACGGTCTCTCCCTTTTGTGAAATCTTTGATGGATGTTTAATTGGTCCCTCTGCCTAAAGGATTTTCCGCATTCCTCGCACACAAAAGGCTTCTCTGCCCTGTGGGTTGTCTGGTGTCTCACCAGCAAGAACCTTTTCATGAATGATTTTGTGCACTCCTTACACTGGAAAATTCTCGCTCTGGAATGAGTTTTCAGATGCCTTACAAGGACAGAGTTCTCCCTGAAGCGTCTGCCGCATTTGGCACAAATGAAGGGCTTTTGTCCGGCCCAGATTCTCTTCTGCTTTATGACTTTATGCACCTGCTCCATTTCCTTACATGGCTTGTCTCCATTATGAATTTTCTTATGTCCGACTAGTGAGGAACTCAATCTGAAGCTGTTACACTCATCGCTTGTAACCAATGTGGCATTTCCTGCGTGGATTCTCTGGTGCACCGCCAATGTGGTACTGTCACTGAAGTGTTGTCCACACTCACTGCATATGCAAATTTCCTCTCCAACATGGGTTCTCTGGTGCACCAAGAAGAAGGCATTGTCGCTGAAAGCTTCGCCGCATTCAGGGCACTTGTATGGCTTCTCCCCTGTATGCATTCTCTGATGGATCACCAGCGAGAAGAAGTTGCAAAAAAACGTCCCACACTCAGAGCACTGATTGATGTTCCCTGCGAGGCTCTCTTTGTGTGCCACAAGAGCTGTGCTGCTGTCAAAACATTTCCCACATTCATTACAAATGTAGAGGTGCTCCTGTGGAGAAGCTGTCTGGGACTGCACCATGCCACCAATGCTTTGGTCCCATGAGGTACACTGGTCTGTGTCACTGTCAGAGCCGCAGCTCTTGTATATTGGGGGAAGGGATGCTTCACAGGCAATGGGTGGATCCAGCCCATTTCCTGACCCTGTTTTTTGCCCGCATCGTACCTCAGGTTGTTGCTTTGCAATTTCTTCCTGCTCCAAGCACCAGCAAGCTTCGTCTTTGGCTTTTCTCAATAGTCGATCAACAAATCCCAGCATTTCACTACAATCTTCATTTGTATTCATTGTTGTAATCTGTAGGATACACAATGTCCCTATATTAGTGTACAATACAACAAGGAAGTAAAAGAAATGCCTTATGGTAGATCCTAAACATTTCACTGCAAACCTGGCAACCGTGGGATCTATGCAAGTATTTATGTTAATACATAGTTTGAGTCACACAGGCAAGAAAGTATAGCACAGGTACCTAAATTCATTAGGTAACTTGTACAATACATATATATATATATATATTCACTGAAAAAACGTTGCTGAAGGGACGTTGTGGTTGAGTTGCACTAGTAAAAACCCATGAAATTCAATGAAAAAAAGGTTGTTGAAGGGACGTTATGGTTAAAAGTAAACTGAAAAACCTCAGGAATTCGCCAGTTATCGTAAGCTAAGCAACCATAACTCGCACCACTACTAAGACTAACAGCAAGGACATCAAAGATGACATCACAAATGTCATTGATGACATCACATATCTGGCCCATTTGTTTTTGTTCACTGACATATATTGGCCAGGTGGTTTTGTTTACTGACAGTCTGAATATTAAAATTCAAAAGGTGCTATATATCTAGACGTTAACCTTGTTGTAACGAAATCACCAAAAAGGCCTTGGCACTAGGGGGTTGGAGGGGGGAAATTAACCCATGGCAGTTAAGTGGTTAAAGTACTTTCCTTAGGGTTTGTTCTCAGCTCATGGCTCACATACATGGGGCAATAAGCAGGTATCAAACACACAATTCATTTGTATACATGAAGATGAACTTTAATGTTATTAACATTTTCTGGTGATGCTGTTTTTCTTCCTTAATTTAGTTTCCCTGTATGTGCCTCTGATTTGTATGCATTGTAGCCAGCCCTCCAGATAAGGTGCGTACCAGGCCTTTTTACACATGAAAATCTTGTAAATACGACAGCATTATTATTTTCTTGTGTACATTTACACACAAGTTTAGAGCAGAGGGCAGTGCAAAGGTCAGGTTACTTGAAAGAAACCAGAAAGCTACTTTTGATTTTTATCTGCATGGATGTAATTGCAAGCCAGGGATAAACGCCTCTGAAACAGAATGTATTTCTCTGAAGCTAGAGAAATAATGAAAGGTGTATTCTGCCACAATGCAGAAAGCTGCCTCATCGTAATGATTTCCATAAAGCTTTTGCACATGTTGGCTGGATGTCACATTATTTTACTCTCTTGCAAAGGAGAAATGTCATTTTTACTCTTTTAAAATCACATTTACACTCAAAGTTTAAAAATAGGGAGTAAAATACTCCCACCTCAAAATCTTATCTGGAGCACTGATTGTGGCTCTTCATATGTATTATTTTTACTAGCAGAAGTGTGTAGTAAGTCTTGAATTGTTAGCTATTTGTTGCATGTTTATCATTTCTCAAAACTCTGATAAAGGTAGCATTCATTATTTTACTATCCAAAATTACAATATTAAAAATGTTTTACTTCTATGATGCATGCTGCAGCCATTGCCTATGTTTATGTACGATTAAGGTTCCTGTATTAACAACACTCCAATATAATGTTTTGTTTGGATGAGTACATTCTTTAATAGATTACGTAGTTCATGATGGGTCTCCCGATCCCCCCCCTGACATCTTGTTACCAACGTAACCCCTTGTAGAGAGTTTTCATCAAAAATAATTTTATATTTGATATCATCAGTGATGTCATCAATGACATTTGTGATGCCATCTTTGATGTCCTGGGTGTTAGTCTTAGCAGTGCACAGTGGTGGCGCGAATTATGGTTCCTTAGCTTACCATAACTTGCAAATTTCAGAGGGTTTTCAGTTTTACTTGTAACCATAACTTCCCTTTAATAACGTTTTTTTCAGTGAATTTCATAGGTTATTAGTGCAACTTACTAATATCATACTTACCCGAATATAGCCACATTTTTGTCCAATTTACAAACTTTCACCATACACCTCTGCCATTTCCCACCTTCTAGCATCATTTTTAACACTTCTATACACTTTTTGCAACTTAACCCTACTGTTTTTGCGTTGGTCGATGTCCGCGAACGTCTCACGTCATCGCGGACTTTCCGGACAGTCCTTGCACGGCATGGCCGGACAGTTTGGAACTGCATTTTCTACTGATCTAGGAACTTTCAAGCTCAAAATGTACCCTTGCACAGCTCCTACACCTATCGTTACTCATTATCCATTAACAATCCAGTACAGAGCACATACTTGGAAGAATATTAGCAAAACTGCTATTTATCTTAAAAATATCATCAGCTATAGCCATCCCTCCTCCCCAAGAGCCACCATCAGCTGGAGGACCTGCACAAAAAAAACATTATTTCCAAAGACAATGAAGAGGACCAAGAAGATGCAGTAGAAGAAGTGCCTACCTCTAGCACCCAGAGAGAATCATGGGTGTGGCAGTTCTTTACCAATGTTGGGAATGTACAAAAGGCTATAACCACCAAAGTGAAATGCCCCGAGTACTCAGCCGGAGATTACCGTACTTCTACAGGACAACATCCATGCGCCGTCACACCAAATCCGACCACTGCAATGCTCTCAGAAAGGTTGTTCCTTTCATAGCAATTAGTAGGCTGTTTTCCTCCAGCTCATCTTCCTCAACCAATACTGTAACCATACAGCATACTTCCGTGGGACACAAAATCCCACCAGCTACATTGCAAGTAATAAAATAGGTTGTTGATCCATATCCTTCGAAGACAACAGTCCTCTGTATATACTGCAACACACCACTCTGCAGGGAGGAGCATTTTCGAAGTGCTTTTGAAGCTGTAATCAAGGAGCATGAGAAACACTACCCCCTACCTTAGATGTAACACACATGCAACATCTTCCCCAGTCCACCTGCCCCTCCATATTAGTGCTTGGTGCCTCTTCCCCCATTTCCCTCCCCACCTTACTTATTAAACTCTATTGAGTTTAGAAAAAAAACACCAAAAAAGGTTACTTTAGGAACCACCTTTCACAGCTAAAAACAGAACAAAATTAACCATCTTAAAGACTCCATCTACTTTACATTTCTTACAGACTCAATAAGATTTTCCAACATTTCCATTAGCATTTTGTCTTATGCTAATGGACCAATGTGGCGTTCATTCCTGTTCCAGGGACTGGAACGGAGGAGAACGGCCCTGTAGCCCAAGTTATAAGCAAAGCAAGGGTGAATAACGAGGGCTCCGGACCGTTATCCCCTGTGCCAGCTCCTGCAATGGGGAATGAAGGCCATTAGCACCCTGGGTTGCCAAAGCAGTAACGCAGGGTGCTAGTAGGAAGGAAAATCTTTTTCCAAGATGGCCACCGTGGAAAGGGAAGGCGGGGCTCCATACAGCGCCCCTCTTCCCTTTCCATGGCAGCCTGCAGAAGGAGAAGAGAGAACCCTATGAGCATATTAAGCTTCCACACACCAACTGCCACTTCATCTTTTACAAATCTTTTCCATCTACATTTATTTCACTTATCCCAAACAAAGAAATGTACACAATGCTCCTATAAATGCACATATGCATTCAGAAAAGTGATCTTAACCGTAACATCCCTTTAACAATGTTTTTGATGTCAATTTAATAGATGTTTGAAAGTGAAAATGTTTCATGGTGTTACATCACAGTATACAAGTTATTAATAATTCTGATTTTCACATATATGAAAGAACTATAAAGCTCCTTTAAGAAACATTTTTCTTGCAACACATATGTATGTCTGTTGTATGGCGATATTTGAGGGGTCATTATTACATGGAACCAACCAATGGCCAGTGCTCATGGCTTGCAGCCATAGCCAGTCTCCAAACACATGGGGCATAGGCTTCTGCCATCCCCAATAAGCAAATCATACACATTTGTGTTTGCCGAGGGCCAGGCCCACTACTCAGACACCAAATGTTATCACTAGTTGTTCTACTTACATTCTTATGCCTGCAGGTCCTTGTTAATGCTCGCCATGCAGGTTTGTTGCAATCGAGTCTACCACTTCAGGCTGTAACCGCAAAGAGACTATGTTTTCCCATTCAAACCTACAGCTTCAGCCATGCCGCATGCCCCAATAAGCAAATTACAGTACACATTTCTCCTTGCGGACGGCCAGGCCCATTGCCCAGACACCAAAGTTATATCACTGTGTGGTGTACTTACTATTGATACTTTAAAATAATAATACAAAACACAGGACATATTTGCAAAACCATGCTTTCCAGTTCTTGTTGACCCTCCTCGTGCATACTTGCTGCAATCCCATCCAGCACTACAACCTGTACCCACAAGCACATTTTTTCCCCCTTTCAAACCTATCCCAATTTAGAAAAACTCTACCACACAGCAGGTCCCTTGTGGACATGGCCACTTTAACCACATTGGTCGTCCCTCGTGGTCATGGCCAGAAGCCAGATTGTCAGAGTCATTACCTTATGTCATGACCCGGACGATCTGGCCACTGCCCATGCCCACAGGCTATACCTCAGTCACCAAAGGTATATCACTATACTTTCTGTACCTACATTATGACACTTGTCAACAAATAAAAACGGACACATTTGTATAAACATGCTTTGCAGTCCTTGCCAATGCTCCATACACGAGTTGGCTGAAAATCCGGCCATGTTTTATTTTTCAAAAGTGTCAAAATGTACATACATACAATAATCATAAAACTCAGTGTCCACTTGACAAAATCCATTCAGACTTTGTACAAACATTGAAGGTTGGGTCTATAATCTTTCTGAAAACTTTTGTCCACATTCGTCAAACGGTAAAGTTTTAAGCCATCTAAAAATGTTGAGACCCCCCTCTAATTTTGCCCTCTTTGACAAAATCCCAGCAAACTTTGCAAAAACATTTATATCATGTGAGAAACCCGAAGGTGTCCCACCCGCTAGCCCCCGGGGATCTGTCATCCAGGTGGCCAGGACACCGGCATCACTTTTGGATCCAGTTCCTGGGTGTGGACCAGTGCGGGAGGATTACCTGGGTGAGGGGTCTTCGGGGAGTGGGACACCGGATGTGAGACACAGTATCCCCTTCCCTGTAACACCTCTACCGCATCCTACCAGATGTGCTACTTGGGAACTCAACATGCCCCCCTTTAACACCACAAACACTTTCTCACGGACAGCTTGCTATGAGAGAAAATGGACTAATACCAGAGCCATATACCCGACATGTCCCAATGCAATAGTCAGGCAGGGTAAGGCAATTCCTGACCATCACGCACACCTCACTCCCATTACACTTCCCCAATATGGATAAAATGCGGATTACGAGAGCGCCCTCAGAGCGAGGAAAAGCCCACGAGGAAGCCGCAGTTCCAAAATGGCAGTTTAACACGAGGCAAAAGACGGCAAAACAGAAGTGGTTCGCAAGGAGGGAAGTGCCCTTGACCTTTTCGATGAGAAACCTTGAGTATAGAAAGCTTAAGACCGGGAACCCAGGCTGAAGAATCCTGCATTGTGTGTCAGAGGTACCCCGGGCTCTCCTGCGTCGATAATCAAGGCGGGGAGAATCGCCTACTGCTGTGGTACTGTCCTTGGCTCCTACAACAAAGTAGCACCAGTGAAATCATCACAGCCGGAGTTCGGGAGGCTGATACCAGACAGGTCTGTGTTGAAGCCAAGGTTTGTATTTATTGATTTATAGAGCGCCTTACACCAAAGCGCTGTACAGTGGAACAACTTAATACATAAAAACATAAACAATATAACGGTTGAAGCAAAATTACAATATGAATCAATCAACAGAACAGTGAGAAGAGCAGTTAACTGAAGGGGATAGGGAGAATAGAGGAGTAGGACTGGGTAGGGGGAGGGGCGGTGAGTAGGCGGTGGGAAGCGGAAGGGTGAGAGTGTGGAGGCAGGGGAGGGGTGGGAGATAGTCAAGGGGAAAGAATAAGGAGGGAGGGGATGCAGAAGGGGGAAGGGGTTTCAAGGAGGAGAATGGAGGAGAGATTTAAGGGAAGTGCGGAATGAGGTGAAGGTGGGGGAAGAGCAGATTGCAAGAGGAAGGGAGTGCCAGTGCAGAGGCGCTAGGAGTTGGAAGGAGCGGAAACGGGAGGAGGCACAGGGGAAGGTTGCAAGCAGTAACATTGTATGGTGAGCTATGAAGCGAACAATGTATGTAGCGCATGTGATAACCAAGGCGAGTAAAATTGGACAACAGATGAGTGATTGTATAAGGTATCGTATCTTGGTTTCAAAGTTCAGAGTGGACCGTCCCGGCACCGCATGCGTGCTCATTCGAAGGTCTCTGTAAGGTGTCCAACTGAGATGTGGCAAAAGCGGAAGAATGGCAAAGAATTGTGAATCGAAGTGATCCTGCAACGGGTCAAGCAAAATCCTGCGGACAATCTTTGATATTAATAGAGTAAAGAAAGTTGATGTCAAATAGATAAAAGTTGGTCGGAGCCCGAAACGAGGGAGATCAGCTGAAAGCTTTTGGGTAAAGCAAGGTTGTGTTAAAGTAAATAGAAATTGGTCTGAGCCTGGCAGAGGGACACTGATTGAACATTGTGTTGAAATTGATCTGAGCCCAGCTGAGGGGGATCCGAGGTGCATAGTGAATCCCCTAAGAAATTGAGTGTGTGTCAAATCCTGAGAGGAAAAGAACGTATTGTTTGTTCGTATCATCAGGCCCTCTGAAAGAAGAGACTTTGACACGGAGGGCCCTGATGCTAATGTCTGACCTGTACCCTCGGACCAAAGAAACCAGATACTGTGCTACGCTCGAGTGGGTCACATTGTCCCATGCTGAAAACGTGAGGAAGGGAGGCCAACGGCCTGAATATCCTGACATATTCTTGAAAACGTTTCTTTTGCATAACATTGTTTCCCACACTATTTGTATTTAGAAGTAAGGATGCGCAATAGGTTTATTAGTATAGGCCCTTTCATTTTAACAAGACATCACTAAGACTGTGTTATGATTTGATGGTCGTAGCCCATCGTTAGATTTAGGATTAGGTGTTTTTCAAACCCTTTTTGAAGTTCAATAAACACCCTTGAACTGTGGTCACTTGTGTCTGTCTTAATGTTGATACCATGCCTTCCTTACAATCTACATCTAAAATCTGTTTGCAAGCTTTTGTGCAGATTGGTCAAATGGCACCACATTTATAAGCCTTTACAATACTTTGGACCCCCCCTCTAATTTTGTTCCCTCTTGACAAAACATCACCACACTTTGTAGACCCATTCAGGATCAGGTCTAGAATGGAATTCCATACAGTTTCATTGAGTGGCACCAACGTTATAAGCCATCCAAAAACAGCTTTTCACCAACCCTGTAATGCACAAATAAGCATAGATGCCCCCGAACATCTAAGATGTTCTCGGACATCAAAGGACTGTCCCGGACTGTTCGCAGACATCTGGGAAAAAAATGCCAATTTTTTGGCTTTTTAAGGCCATATCCCATCCTCATCACCCCTCACCTGGTGTCCGGTCAAAGGATCGAATTCAAAGGATCGACGGGTCAAAGGATCGACACAAAAGGATCGACGGGTCAAAGGATCGAGTTTTTTTTTATTATATATATTTTTTTGGGTGTTTTCGTTTAGGGAAAAAAGTGGTTTTTACCACAAAAACAGGGGTTGAGGGGAACCCCCCTCACTCCCAAAAAAACTGAAAAAAAAGAAAAAAGAAATTCGATCCTTTGACCCATCGATCCTTTTGTGTCGATCCTTTCACCCGTCGATCCTTTTGTTGGCGATCCTATGACCTACAACCCCCTCACCTCCCCAGAGATTGTTTGATAAGTTTGACAAGTTTACTGTTGTGTTTTTAATATGTTTCTACCGCACTGTCCGCGGACACAGACCGCTGTCTGCGAATCCAACATTGCGGGCGTTTCCAAAAATCTGATGCACCTCACATGATTTATTGATCTATCAGCGGACATCATGCCATCCTCTGGACCAATCGGAGGCCCATCCACGGACCGAACAGGGAAATGGGTCCGCTGACCAAACCTAGATATCACACATTTTCTTTTGCCTACTTTTTGGTTGTTTTAAAAAAAAAGTACTGGAGGTATTTACATCAAATTTACAAAAGCACGCTTACGGGACCAAGCCGGCACCTGCCACAAACCCTGGAGGCTCGCACTTCCCTTACATTCCACTTCACTTGTTGTTCACCCATGATCACGACAGTACCTATTCCATTCCCCCTCCCTTCTGCAATTGCACGTTCTGAACACTCACAAGGCATAGTAGGTTCGTCCCCTCTTCCACTTTATTTAATATTTTATGTTTTTCCAATGGTTTCACATCCCCTGGTCCCCTCCCTATTGCCTTGTGGACGCATTGAAACAGTATTTACTTCCTGTAGAAGGCCCTAACAAGCAAACAATACATAAATAAATAAAATCATAACTGGAAAGGGCAGTTGGGTGAGAAAAGGGGAAAAGTAGTGGCAGAATATGCATTCTCTAAAAGGAGTAGCTGTATGAAAACCATCCCCCCTCTCTCCCTACTGCGTCTGGTTGTCGATTCAATGAAGTCGTTGACGATGGAGTTGTCCATCTAGGGCCGTCGAGCAGTTGGATGACGCTGTGGCAAAAGCGGACAGTAAAGTAAAAAAGAGAAGTCTACGAATAAACGTAACTAGTCAAAGGCTCAGCCTGGAAAGGAACTCTGCAACTTGCGACCAAACACAATGATGGAAAGAAACAATCTGAGGGACCAAGCCGCGTGAAGGACCATGGGTACAGTACATGTCATACTAGGGATAGTATTACTAACACGCCCTGTCAATGTCCATTTTCGACTTTTGAAAACAAATCTTGTAATACTCTGCGACTACCACTAAATGTCGGACTATGCAAAGCATGTGAATCTAAGCTGATACAAGCATTAGAAATAAATATAAAAATGTTTTCCCCAGTGAAAAAGACATTTGGGTGAGAAACTTAAATAAACCCCCCGAAATTCAGTTTAAACCACCTAATTTCCCACCACCTGTTGCACAGCCTATGACCACAATGACGGCACCACTATTGGCATTACTAATATCATATTACGGAAGACGGGGTTCCCATGGAGATGCATAGCATTTCATTTGTTGTTCCACGTGTAACGATGGGCCGCGGTTATCCGGTGTGTTTGAAACGCAGAAGACCGCCTCTTGCAGTTGATTGGGTGCCTATCCCCTTTTCCACCTATCCGGAGGACCGGTAGACGAAGGCCGGCCCTCCATCTAAGGCCAGCATCAAAGGCTCCTATCCGAGCTGAGTGGAACGCATGAACAGACTATCCCTACCATTCGTTCCAAACTAATATCCAGCTAAGGACATATGATGTCGGGTAAATCCCCAACAGTAATTCTGCCTCTAATCCAACTTCGGGTGAATAGACACGCCCGGCATTCCAATGCCACAAATACCTTTCTTGACAGCTGATCCCATCCCAACCCTTCCTTACATGGGGTGGCACTACAGAAAACGTGAAGCTCTCTCTTCAGCTCCCCATAGTAACTGCCTTGCTGTCATGCATCATGTCCACACGCCCACTAGACGCCCCACTGTACGTCCAATCCCAACATCCAGTACACATGTAGGACGGGGGCCGCATGAGCAGCTTGGGGTCCATACCTTACGTCACAGCAGAAGTCACATTCGGTCCCGGTTGTATCCATTTCTGCATTGGAAACTGCTGTGGCGCATTGGGTCAGGCAGAGTTAGGCAGTCACGTTCACTTCCAGATCACATGACAAGGAGATCGCGATCACGTGATTCTGTTTTGGGTCATGTGACTAGGAACCAAACGGTATAAAAGCAGAGTTCACGCGACCACACATCGCTTCACAGCTGTTCTTCACGACTCTGTTTGGCGTTTGCTCTTCAATCTTGATTCTTGGATTACTCGAACTCGGACCTAGAACTACGGACTCCTTTTGGCTTTCCCTTTGGATTTGGCGCTTTTTCTTGTGGATATCTGGCTGTTTTGACCTCAGGACTTTCATATCGGACTTCTTTTGGTTCTTCCCTGGATTGATTTTCACTTCTCACGAACTTACGTATAACCACGTCTTCCACGTCAACAACTGCAGGTGGGCTCAGCAACTGGTGACTACTCTGACCACCATCCCAAGTTACCATTACCATCATCTGAAGGTGCTGCTCACGCGTCCCCACGTAGCTGTATCTCAGGCACCTGTGCGGTTAGCAGCGACCTTACTACTACACTTAGGTAAGCTTCGTCCTGGACAGTACTAGCCCATTCTGTATACTGCAACTGTGATTGTTTGTACTAATAATTGTTTGCCTTACAGCGGCCTTGGGGTTTCCAGTGCTACGTGGTTCCGGTGTTCCAGCATCTCCCACCTGTGGCCTCAAGGATCGCATAGAGAGTCATATTATACCCTGTGCGGTACTTGGTACGGAGGCCCCTCTAATCTTCACGACAAGTCTCGACACTTGCTTGTCTTCATATGTGCAACTCCAACGGTTAGTACCAAACTTATAATCTCCCCTTTCCTCAAACTTATCCTCTCCCCTTTCCTCCATCTTCAACTCCTACCTTCTTTCCCCTCTTCCTTCCTCTCCCACTCACTCCTCAGGCTCCACTCTTAACCTTATATTCAACTCTTCCTACCCCTCTACTGTCTCCACTCTTGCTATCCATCTCTCCGATCATGCATTACTCTCCTTCTCGCTTACTCCTTCCCCTTCCTTCTTCTCCTAAGCCTTCCCCTTCCATCTTTTCACGACGTGACCTTCGTAACTTTGATCCCTCCCTCTTTCGACAATTTCTCCTCTTCTCTCCCCTCTCTCCAAGATTTCACTATCGACCAATGACAAACTTTCTACTCTGTCCTCTTCTATCTCATTCTCTCTTGATCTACTTCACCCCCTTTCCTTCTTCCGTCCAACCCGGAAACCCTCTCAACCGTAGCTCTCTCCTCAACTTCTCTCCATGCGACGTCTCCTCTGACGTCTTCAGAGCTCAAATCTTCTTCGCTATCATACCAAACCTCCTACTTCTCTTACCACTCTCTTTAGGACTCTTGCCTCTCCTTGGCAAAACGCTCCTACTACTCTAACCTTCTTCAATCCCAAGCCTCCCACCCCCGCCGCATCTTCCAAACTCTCTCGTCTTCTCTCTCCTCCTACCCCTGATCCCTCAACCTCCTCCTCCACCCTTTCTCCCTCTGACTTTGCAAACTTCTTCTCCTCCAAGATTCTTGCCCTTCGTCAAAAAATCAATTGCTCCTCTTACTCCCCTCCTCCCCCTTCTCCCTGCTCCCTGCTCCCCTTCCACCTGCATGACCGACTTCTCCCCTGTCTCCCCTGGATGTCTCCATCCTCCTCTGCAAAGCCCACCCTTCATCTGCTCCAACTGGCCCTTTGCCCTCCATTCTTATCCCTAAGATCTACCCTCTTCTTATTCCCAACCTAACTTCCATCTTCAACACCTGCCTCTCCTCGGCTACGTTCCCCTCTGCTTTCAAGCATGCCACTATCATTCCGATTCTGAAGAAACCTTCTGCTGATCCCCTGCTCACCGCTAACTTCCGTCCTATCTCATTTCTCCCATTCCTCTCTAAACATCTCGAATGCCTCGCCTACTCGCAGCTCTCAACCTTTGTCACTAATCTCTCTCTCCTTCCCCCTTCTCAATCTGGCTTCCATCCTAAACACTCTCCTGAAACAGGCCTCACTTACATACTTAACTCCCTTCTCTCCGCTTGTCACTCTAAGCAATCCTCTGTCCTTAGTCTTCTTGACACCTCTGCTGCCTTCAACACTGTTGATCACCCCCTTCTTCTCAACACTCTTTCTTCCTTTGGATTCAAAGGCTCTGTACTTAACTGGCTATCCTCTTACCTCACCTCTCGCTCTTTTACAGTTTCCTGGGGAGGCGGCTCCTCTCCTTCCCAGCCTCTGGAATACGGAGTACCACAAGGCTTGGTGCTTGGCCCTTTCCTTTTCTCACTCTACACCTCCCTCCTTGACCCTGTTATTTCCTCATTTGGCATCTCTCACCATTTCTATGCAGACGATACGCAGCTCTTCCTTTCATTCTCTTCCTTCTCTCCCGACCTCCACCTTAAACTCTCTTCCTGCCATTAAAAACTGGATGTCTTCTCGCTTTCATTCCCTCAACACTGATAAAACTGAAGTAGTTTTCTTCCCCTCCAACTCCCTTCCCCCTCCGTCTCCTCCTTCTTTCTCCTTCTAATCCTCCCATCTCCGCCCATGCTCGCAACTTAGGCATTCACTTTGACTCCTCTCTCACTTTTCCCCCCCATCATATATCGCTCTCCTCTCGTGTCTGTCGATACCTCTTTAATATTCGCAAAGTCGGCCCCTCTCTTACTTTCCATGCTACTAAACTTTTAATCTCCTCCCTTATCTTCTCTCGCCTCTTCTACTGCTCCTCCTTAGTCTTTGGTCTACCTACTTCTCATCTCGCCCTCCTCAAATCTATCTACCATTCTGCCATCCGTACCCTCTGTCTCCTCTCGTGACTCCATCTCGGATTCCCTTTCCTCACTTGGCTGGCTTCCCTTTCACTCCCAACTTAAATTTCATTTTCTCTGCTTAGTCTTCAAATCTCTCCACGGTCTCGCTCCCCCTTATCTCTCTTCCCTCCTCTCTTTCTACACTCCCTCTCGCTCCCTTCCCTCAGCTGACCACTTCCTTCTCACTGTTCCTCCTTCCCCTTGTGCCTCCTCCCATTTCTGCTCCTTCCAACTCCTAGACCCCTGCACTGGAACTCCTTACCTCTCTCAATCCGCTCTATTCCTACCTTTTCCTCATTCTGCACGTCCCTTAAATCTCTCCTTCTCTATTCCCCGCCATGAAACCCCTCAGCTTCTCGCTCCCCCTCCCCCACCATTCCCCTCTTTCAGCATGTTCATCTCCCTCCACTTTCCCCTCCACCCCATTCTCTCCCGTTTTACTCCTTTCGTTTCCCTCCTCCTCCTACCTATCCCTCCCTCTTCCTCCCAGTTCTACTGCACTACTCTCCCTCTTCCCTGCTGTCTAATTGCTCTACTTACTGTTTTGTTGGTCTGATTCATAATTGTAAATTGCTTCTACTGTTATATGTATCCTGTTGTTAAAATGTGCAGCGTTTTGGAGTAAAGCGATATATAAACGTAATAAATACAAATATACTAGTACAGTGCCTTAGGTATTACCGACTGTATCGGTGGATCAAAACACCACGAAGCGCCTTATCTCCAAGTTTCAACTAAGTGCTCGCTTCCGTGAGCAATACTCATTGCCCTGCCACCTGATCACAAACCTGTACTCTCGAAAGGCAAACTTTGTATTAATGTCGTAATGCTCTCTTCTTTGAAGTGTTTGACACTGTAAAGCGTTTAAGACTACTGCACTGGCTGCCTCTCACTGCCTAATTGCCTCTCATATGTGCCTGGAATGTTATACCGGAGGCATATTGCACATCTGAAACCGCAAACATGCATTAGATGTGCACTAGCAACTCCTTAAATGCCCCCTCACCTTTTGCTGTGACTGTTACCATAAATTGCTTACGCTCATCAGATTTGCTGCTTCCTAAATGCCTAATGCTCTCATCTCTGTCTGAAATGTTGCATACATGATAACTATTGCTGTACTTGATTCTACAAGTTGCATTGTGGCTTGTACTAATGGCCTTGGTGCACCGCATTCGTTGGTATGATTAACACGATGATAGATTTTAGATCAATATATGTGATGCTTACGATACCTAAACACCCATCGTCTGTTGTCAAAATGTTATAAGCGCCAGGCCTACCGCATTAACAAGTCCTAAGCTGGTATTGAAAAATACAGGCGTTTTATCTCACATGCTTTACCAACAAATATTGAATGTTAGTTAGGCCACAATTACTGTCCCTGCAGATAGGTTACTAGTGATGGATACAGAATCATCTCTGCCTCTCACGCACTTCCACTGAACCGGGTTTTACAGGAGTCACTGATTTCATACAATGGTTACTCAATCTGAATGAGTATACCAACTACACTACCAAAGATGTCTGCCGTCGCAGCCAAACTCAACTCGCATCTCATTCCTCTTACCACCCAGACACAGGTTAAACCCTTAGTGTCCTTATTCGCACCATGTCACCTCCCTGGCTCTATGGCAATCACATCTACCCACTTCCTCCCCCTAGGCTACCTCCGACATGCTAACTCACCACCGACTAGGCATGTATCCACCACCCCACTAGCTAAATCGACAACTGCCCTAACCACCATGTCTAGACCCAGCCACCTCTGCCACTCAAGCCTTAGGACCTTAAGGCTCACAACTAATATTATGGACAATAGAGACCACCCCCCCTTCCTAACCCCATCATTAGAGCAAAGGAATTCCCACCTCTCCTACAGAACCACACCCTAACTGGCACTACGTACTGCACTTCCGACAGTTCCACACAGCAGCAAGAGTAAGACCAACCAAGTTATCCAAGGCGACTTTATTAATGCCAGATCCCTTCCGGCTCACGCCTTAGAGATTGCTGACATTATCGTGACACACCAGTTAGACTTCATAGCAATCACTGAGTCCTGGCTTCACGCAGCTGCTGGCCCGGCACTGGCACTAGCCATACCAGACAACTACACAATCTTTTGAATGGATAGACCCACTATCAAAAGGAGGAGGTGTAGCTATCATAGCTACGAATACCATTAACTTAAGAGTGATACCAAACACCACTCTACCCTCTGGAGAATTACTCTCATTGAAATTGACACGATCACCTACCGCCACTTTGAACATCCACCTCCAACAGTCCCCCAGGCCCTACCCTCTCGTTTGAGAATGATGCAGTCCAACTCATCTCTACCAACACGAAACTGGGTTCCCAGACCACCATCTTGGTTGACTTTAATTTAGGCCTGAATGACCCTCTAGATAGGAAGGTACTGTCACTAGCCAAGACCATTTCAGCTTTGGGCTTCACAAACCGCATCCAAAACCCTACCCACACCAAAGGCTGCATCCTTTACTGGCTAGTAGACTTGAATTGCACTACTGACATCACCTCAAACACCCATTTCCCCATGTCCGACCACCATCTCATAACCTTCAATATCACTGCTAGGTGCAGCCCCACTAACCTCCCACCACCTGCCCCAGCCGCACTATCCAGGAACAAAAGAAACATTACGGCCAACAACATCCTTACACTCCTACAACCAATCCTAACACAACCTATCCTAATACACCTAAACAAAGGGACAATTGACCCCTCAACACTGGTAAAACTCTACAATGAAACAGTGCTCACAGCTATTGATAACTTGGCGCCTCTTACCATGCACAAAGCCAAACCAGTTGCTCACCTTAATGCATGGTCTTAGAAACTCTATGAAATTCTAAAAGACGAGCAGAGAATAACTGAAAAAAACAGCCCAACAAAACTAACAAAGCTGAATTCACCTTCGTCTCACTCGAGTACAAACAAGCAGTCCACCTGGTCAAAAGTACTTCGTACAATAATAGAATTACCAAGGCCAACTCAAAAACCAAAGAGCTCTTCTCCATCCTTAGAGAACTCGACCCCTGTCCCTAGGACACAAATTGGTGTTCTAACATACAGAATGGCCTATCTAATAAAATGACAATACTTCAAGCCAAAAATTAATCAAAAGAATCCGCTATCCAACTGGATCATCCACAGCCCGTCCTCATACCTGACCAAGGTACCAGCTAACTGCCCCAATTCGAATTCTCATCAGTCACGAACCAGGAAATCCTCAAAGTTATCACTAGCCTTAAACCCTCAAGGTGCCAATGGGACCATGCCCAGCCGCGGTTATTAAGGACTGCGTCCTGGAACTCACCCCTTTCATCACCAACCTAATTAACGCCTCATTTGCCAACAATACTGTCCCCGCCGACCTTAAAACGCTTGGGTGCTCCCCCTCCTTAACAAAAAAAAAACCCATCCTTGGTCTCAAATACACCAACCAACTACTACACATGGGACAGAAACAGCTCTCTTGGACCTACAAATGGATCCAAATGGATGAACTAAAAGATAAAGGCAAACTAGCTCTACTGCTCCTGCGGGACCTATCTGTAGCATTTCATCTTGTAGCACAATATCTCATGCAGACACCTTGCCTCAGCAGCGCACTTCTCGCCTAACGCCACCCAATGGATAAAATCATTCCTGTCAGATACCACGAGAGTCTTCTCCCCTATGGCAGAAGCACAACCTACTCCGGTCACTTGCGTCTCACCAATGCCATACAATATCTTTACCAAACCTCTTTTTGACCGTCCTGATGATTTGCGTGTCACCTATACTAACTATGCAGACGACACCTAAATCCTTATCCCTATAACAGGCGACCATGACTCCTACTCTGCCACACTCAACTTCATCCATCTTAGCATACAAGTCTGGATGGCTCATCATGGTCTATGACTTAATGATAAGAGCGGGTTGCTCCTCTTAGGCTCACAACATCGGCTCACTAAACTAAACAACGCCTTTAAAACCTTTAACATTGACTGTGACATTATAAAAAAGTGTCCAAATAAGTGACAACCTTTGGGTTTTACCTGGACTGATCATTTACCCTAGCGAAACAAGTGAACGTAACTGCGTAAGCAACAGCCTACACTTGTAAGCTCATTAATGCATGCAGACCCTTCTTGTCATCAGACAGCTGCATTATTCCAGCCAGAGCCCTCATTTTAACTAGATTGGATTACTGTAATGCCCTCTACGTCGGCACTAACAGCCAATACATTAAAAAACCTCAGGCACTTCAAAATAATGCCTTAGAGTGGCGCTCAACATTCCCAACGCCACTCACATATCCACTACTAGACAGAATGTACATTGACTACCAGTGCAAGAACTCACTGAATTCAAAACTCTCAACGCGACTCGCAAATGTTTGTCCAAAACAGCGCCCAGATATATTGCAGACAAAGTGGTCAGATCTCAGGCCATCAGGCCTACTCGGACGGCCAACATGAACCTACTAACCAATCCCAGATTCAAATAGCAAAGAGCGGGGTGGAGGGGCGGTAACAGCTTTCCCACAATAGCCGTGAAACAATGGGATGTCCTACCAGCCAAACTAAGAGCATAGAACTCTTTTTGGACCTTTCGTAAACAACTGAAAACGTACCTTTTCTCCCAGGGAATCTACTTCTAAATCTCCCCTTTCACTCTACACCTCACTTGTAGGTACTAACAGATTTACAAATAATGTATGATAATGCTGCAACCTGTAACGTGCTACCATGGTGCTGGACTACTTATGACTGTAACTTCGTGCTAATAGTAACAAAGCACACTGCTGACAGATTTGTAAACTATGTATGATAATGATGCAACTTGTAACTTGCTACCACTGCGCTGGACTGCATATGATTGTAGACTCATGTAATAAGTACCAGATGTAACCAATTTCTTAAGTTAAAAGCACCTAGATGCCTCTGGGCTTTGTGCCCTATATAAATGTCAAAATAAATAAATATATGACATCAATGATTATTTAACTAATGGCTTCAGACATAAGATCACTCTCCGTATTTGCACATATTTAGACCACGCTTACGTTTCTACATATTTGATATTTGCAATTTAGAACAGTTAATAACGAGGAGTACATTATTTCAAACAGTAAAAAGCTACACATGCATTTTATTACTACTTGCGATAGCTTTCCTTTGTAGTACGTTGCTAAAAGATATCTGAATTATAAATATGTAATATTTTACAAATATGTTTACTTTCTTTTAATAGCAATAAAGTAAAAAATGTAGACTGCTTACAATGTTCCTATTTGTGCAAATCCAAATGCATTCAATAGCCTTGATAAAGACCCACGGGTCGAAACACGTGTCGGCTGACAACTGGGGGACATACTTACCCCTTATGTAATGCATACCAACGGAATTTTGAACAACCCATTACTAGCACAAATAAAAGCGAAAACTGTATCGCAACAACCACTGTGTTAGAACCTTTCTTGGAAACACTAAAAGCAGGATAGCCAGGAGATCACTCTCCCTTCTGGTATGGGTGTAACATCAATAGTGATGGATGAGTAATCAGGGTGGAGAGATTTAATTTTGGCTGTGAGACCACGATGAGTATCTCCGTCTTTTCATCGTTGAGACATAGACTATTGGTAGCCATCCAGTTTGGGATTTTGGCATAAATCTTGTTTACCGTGAGTGTGTCTTGGTCATGGTTCCCAGTGATAGGGATGAGAATCTGGGTGTCATCCACAACGTTCGTGTATATGACACATATAGCGTTGACGGCTACAAATAGCATCTTAGTGTAGGCATTCTAGAGGGTAGGTGAGAGGCATGATCCTTGCGGTACAGCTATGGGGACTGGAATGGGGTCTGCGGCTTCCTTTCCTATGGAGACTCTTGATGTACGTTCTGAGAGAAAAGATTTGACCCAGATGGTGGCTTTATGTGAGAAATGGAAGTTATCTGACAGAGAGGTGCTGAGTTTGTCATGGTCCACCAAGTCAAATGCAGATGACAAGTCTAATAGAAGTAGGATACATAGGTTACCGGAGTCTCTTATGGAGTCCATCTGGATTTTAAGGTCCAATAAAGCTGTTTCAGTACTGTGGAAGGGCCGGAAGCCGGATTGTCTCGCTCCTAGAAGTTGGTTCTGTATTTGTGAGTAGGCAATTTTATCGATTATTTTCAACAGGAAAGGAACTGTGGTTATGGGGCGGTAGTTCGTGAGTACTGTGGGGGGAGGGGTACTGTGGGATATAGTGATGGTTTTTTGAGGAGTGGTGAGACCCATGCTGCTTTGATACTGGCAGGGAAACATTAGTGCAGAAGGAGGCATTGACAAAATTAGTGATGATGGGAGTGAGCGTAGGTGCGCACAGTTTGACTAGCTGGGCGGGGAAACAATCTTTGCAGTTAGATGGTTTTAGGCCGGCTATGGTGTCCCGGACCTGGTCTTGGCTGACCTGTGAGAATTTAAATTGTGTTGCTGTGTTTTCATAGTCTGTGTCCCGGAGTGGGAGAAATGGGCTTTTGCTGGTTAGTCATTTTCTTTTGGCTAGTATTTTGTCTTTGAGCCTGTGTATTTAGAGGCAAGTGCATTCTGTATAATGGTGCACAAAGCTTTAAGGGGTGGGGTATTCCAATTCTCTAAGAATGGTGAAAAGTCCTTTAGAGTTCGAGGATGCATTGTTAATACGGGTGTTCAGGGCGTTTTGTTTGTGTACTATGATGGTGGATTTGTAAACTTTGTTTGCTTCCAAAAGAGATTTGGCCGAGTCCGAGTAGAGGGATTGTTTTTTAATGTGTTTCAACGATCTTTTGTTGCACCGAAGAGCTACAAGTTCCTCGTTAAACCAAAAGTTTGAGCGATGAGCCGCACAAGGCGTTTTGGTTATGAGTGGGGCTAGGGCATCCATGGCGATTTTGATGCAATTATGATAGGCGTCAGCAAGGCAACTAGGATTGGAATTGGAGTGGGTCGAGGTGGAGAGAGCCTCCACCAGAACAGGGGAGAGGGTATCTGCTGTGAGATTATGGCCGTTTCTTATTTCAATGGGACAGAGTGTGTTCGCAGGGAGGGTGAGTTTCTCTGGAGTTAATACTTTGAAGCCGATTAAGTGGTGGTCAGACCAGTTGACTGCCGTGATGGATTCAATAGATAAGCAGACATTTAATGTCAGTACCCAGTCTAGTGTTCTACCCTTGTCATGTGTAGATGAGGTCACTAGTTCGGTGAAGTTCATGTCGGAGAGGGAGGCATGGAGTGCGCTGGCTTTGTGGTCTTGAATGTCATTAAAACCTAAGTTGATGGCCCCCAAAATAATTAATTTTGTGTTAGGCCTGAGGTAGGGTGTGATAAGTGGGATTTCGGATTCTGGGTGGTTAGCAAAGTTGGGCGCTTAATAGATAAGGATATTCGTTGTGGTATAATATATACACTTCATTGAGACGCATTTCGATTTATTTAAATTTGTCCGCAGGCTTAAACTCAGTAAGTACAACACCACCAGTGACGACTGTACCCACTGACACTTCAGACACACGTGAAATCAGTGCTTTGAGCATTGAAGAGATCTCCTTTTTACTATGTTTAGATTCTTTGGCCGATAACCCAGTGAGGGAGGATTTAAGTGGTATCGAGATTTCGACACAGTTCAAAATTGCAACTGATTTTATCAGTTTTATTACTTTTAACTCACGGCGCAATTAATATTTTTGAGGAGTTAGTTATCTCAGATCTCAAAATGTTATCCCAAACACATTAAAACCAAGTGCAATTTGAGTGTAACGTAACTGCTCTATACACGAGCATTAACCATCAGACTGGTATTCAAGCATGTGAATTATTTCTAAAATAGGAGATCAGTAAGCTTCAGACATCAAAAGGAGCTGTTCATTGATCTATTTACCTTTTAGTCTGAATAACAACTATTATCTGTTTGATAATACCATCTATCAGCAGAAAAAAGGGGCTGCAATAGGCTCATTTGTAGCCCCAACTCATGCCAATCTTTATTTTGGATGGTGGGCGGAATGTGTGGCTTGGTCTCCCACATATTACAGATTCATTGATGATTTTGTTGTATGTATATAGACAACCTGTTTCTGATTTGGGGAGTTCCAATAGATAAATTGGTCGACTATGTGACATTACTAAATTGTAATGACTAGTAATGTCTTGAACATAAATCTAACATTAAATAGTGACACTATAAAAGTTGAATTCCTAGATGTGTGCTTTGAAATAGTGGCTGCAGAGTTAATTAGTCAAATGTACCACAAACCTACTGCGGTCAATAGCAAACTCCATGGTAAAGGTTTCAATCCCGACCACTAATTAGAAGCGTACTATTTGGCGAATTCATTAAGGCCAAACACAGCTGTACAAGGGATTGAGATTTTTATCAAGAATATTGAGTAGCTGTTTCAGAACTAGGGGTTACCCAATGAATACCATCACAAAGGCATTTGAGAAAGCTCAGTCTTTAGAATGTAACCAGTTATTGAATCATGCGAAGAAGCCGCCTATGGAAGCGAGAACCCATCCATTTCATTACAGAATACAGTACTCATGCGTCGAATGTTGAGAACATTCTTCAGAAACAATTGGGCAGTGCTGAACTCAGATAGAGATACAAGTAGTGTTATAGGCAGAAGCAGGGCAGCAGTGTATTCTTCAAGCTTGCTCATGGGAAAGGGGCCAGGAATAGAGATCTGCACAGTGCTCATAGGAAGCCAGAGATAGGGTACTGATGAAGGGGGGGGGGATACATGGAGTAGCAGAGGCTGTAGACGTTGGGCTGTAGAGTAGATGGAGGATAAATGGTTGCTGATGAAACTCAAATCGCAGTCTACTGTTTACTGCTAGACAAGTTGACTGGTGTGGCAGTTCAGAAGGAGGACACAGACCGATTATCCATCTCACTGAAAGTTTTATTAAACAAAAAAATACATACCCATCTTTCCCTACACTATGGGTTTTTCATACCTAACAAGAATAGCTAAGGTGATCGTCAGTCGTCAGTCTTAACAGAATCTGTCCACCTGTTCTGACACTACCACCATTATAAAACAGTAAGGATAGGAGAATGACTCCCTTCTCCCGAAGGCTTGTCTTTCACAAAGCTCAGTTCAGTAACTATAAGTAGTTCCTGGTGACTATTTTTACAGTTCAGTTACAGAGTTATTTAAACTTCCAAGTCCTCACACTCTTATGACAATTCGGTTTCCTTCTCTTGATTGTTTTACTTCGTTGTTCTTCTCTTTTCCCAAGGTAGCATTATCCAATACTTAGGGCTCTCCCCTTGGACTCTCTGGTCTTTGGTATACAGTTCACGGTATAAAAATATGCAAGTTCAACGTCCCAAATGTGGGCGCAAGTATACGTTCAGATACCTCTTTCAGCAAGGTATTAGACCCCTGGTATTAACGTGGCGGTCACATGCTCCTTGTGGTGCGACATTGTATTTAGTATAGATGTAGTTTTGCCCCACTCCTAGGACATTCCATAGTAAAACATGTGTAGCAAAGTATTTCTTTTTATTCTTTTCACCACACCTATATAATTATTTGATATGGTTATGTAACTTGGATATATTTAGATATGAAGATAGAGCTTTATTAAGTATAGTTGTAATGAGCAAGATGTCTGCCAGGTTAGAACGGGTCATTGTTAAGATTTTGCCATTTTAGTTTGCAGGCTGCATCTATGAGCTATGGTAATTTAATTTAATTTTATTTCAGGTGTTGGTGGGATGGAAAGGTAAGCACAATAGTGTTCAGCTTATTGTTGCGAGAGAGGAAGTGCTTGAAATGGGACTCGAGACAGCAGGTGCCTTCCCAGATGGAAATGTACCATTATGTCGCCCTTATTTGTGCGCCACCGCAGTCACTGCGACTTTGGGGGCGTATGAATTACTGACTCCCATTACTGCCCCCAAGCAGAGCGGGGTTTGCAGGGGTGTCTCCCGCTCTCCTTGGGTCCAGTAACGGGTGTCAGGGGTTGTGGTAAGCACCCTTAAAGCCCCCTGCGGCGTCAGCTCCGACACACGCAAGTGGGAGGAACCGACGCCGCAGGGATAGCAGTGAGTTGGCAGTGCACATAGAAGTGTGCCGCTGTGAAGGCAAGTGAGGTGGGGGGGGTTGGGTAGGGGTATGCGGGTTGGGGGAGGTGGGTAAAGTGATCTATTTGATCACTGCGCCCCATCGTAATTTGTGTCGACATTTTCATCAGCGCAGTTACGGGCGGCGCAGTGATCACAGATTCTTCCCAGATGACATAATGAATACACAATGATTGTGAAGGACTGAGTGAGATACGCGAGAAGGCCCTGGACGACAGCAGCATTGACAAAATGAAGAACTAGGTTGCGAGCTTAGCCCCCCCGCTGAAAGTAGGCCACTTGTCGCAGTGATAAATTACGTTGGTAAAACGAAAAAATAGAATAAATTAACTTAGAGGAGCAGGGCCTCAGACACGTTTTGTTTCATGTAGCATGTTCATTGAGAGAAGATAACTAGGAGGTTGCTTCTAGAGTTGGCAACATGTATCGCGATGGGAGTTGCAGAGTGAGCAGATGCATGGGGTGGGAAGCGAAGAGGGCGAATTATGGGGAAGAGATTGAGGTGTTCCATGGCTTGCAACTAAGTTTTGTCCTCGCCGATTTCCACTCACTATATGATGTATTCTTCTTGGTGGGATGCTACAGCCCGAGCGGTCTCGGGTGTTGCTGACCAATTAGGGTTGAGCTTTTTTATCAATTGCACCGTGAAGAGTACCAACCAATTAAAATGATGCATTGTGTGCCGACTATGAAATTATGTCCTGTTTGAGGGGTGAGATTTTGATGGTCACGAGAAAGAAAACTTTCAATTATATTTTTTCGTGTATAGTGTACTTTTGTGCATTTTTACAAACTTTGGGTTTCACCCTAAATTACCAGGGGAATGCAGACGTGGACCTCTTGCTCACGGTCCTTAGAGAGGCACAGCTCCACCTCACTGATGAGACCAAAGCATGTATCTGGGGTTGCTGCTGGCACTCTTGTTCAGAGGAGAATTGCCTAGCATTTCGGTGCTGGGCTGCCCTTGTGGGTGGGATAAAGACTGATATGCAAATTGATATTTCTCCTCTGTGAAAAGTACAGTGAGCTAAAACGTGGTTGTAGACCCTCTCAAGTAGGCATCTTCCCATAGAACAGGGTATTTGGCTGTGTTCGTTCTTGGTAGAGGGGCTCCCAGACCTTTTTCTGGATTTATAGATGAAGTAGGTCTTCTTGGTCCAGAAGGACTCCCTTCTTCTGGACTGAGAGCAGAAGTGTGTTCCCAAGTATTGGCTCCTACCTGGGGGAATGGATCCCTTCCCTAGGTTAACACACAAAAGTTCAAAACTCCTTGGCAGACAAGAAATAGATAATACTAATTATGAATAATAATTCTAGGTGGAAATCTTTATAAAATAGTATTGACAAATGGACATATAACTTTGTTACATATCCAAACCATTTTTCACCAGTGTGATGCTGGAAATGCATTAGAGGGACAGGGCCTGCCTTTCCTTGTCCTGTAGTCCTTTTTCATTTGTGTTCTGTATTGCTTTCAGCCCACGAGTCCACGTGGAACTCCTGGCAGTGCAGTTGTTCCTGTTTTTGGTTTGGTGTACAGACCCATGGGATACCCTTATGGCACCCATGGGTGGGGTACAACCCTGTGCCACTAGTGTCTGGGCACCTGTGTGTGGCCCACAGAGCAGGGTATGGGCTGGTGGCAGCTCGGTGCTGAATTGACAGGGGCCCTGTGTGTCCTCCATTTTGGGATGCCGAGGCCCTGTCATTGGAATCGGTAGATTCCTGATAGAAACAAGATTGCCCCAGTGGCCTCTCGCCTTCCATCACCTATTACCTTGCATTTCCATCGCCTGTTACCTTGCATTTCCCGAAGTCCCGGGAAGCCCCAACTCTGTCCCTTCCCCCTGACCGGCTGTTGGGTGAAGTTCCATATATGGTAGTGTGGGGAAGTGCCGACCAGACTGGCTGGAGCCTTCCCAACGACCGTATGTTGTGGGCATGCCTGTTGGTGGGACCTGGGTGAACGGAGTATGTGACGAATATGTATTCTGTGTTGTGGATGTCTAGTCTCTGCTGTTTGACTAGAATGGCTGAGGCAGCCCTGCCCGAAACCGGTAGTTAGTTGCCCAGGTGGGGGATCTCCACACAGAACTGTGTCTAGCGGTATGGGCCAGTATTGTGCCAATTGTTCTAACCAACTGCTTTCCTCCTATGTCTATTGCTGGTTACCGTTATTAATTGATTTGTGTGACATTTGAACAGAGTACAGTTGATGAACTTTAATGAAATCTGATAATTGTGGTACCACGTAGAACTGTATATATTTGCCATTGTAGATTAACTGAGCATAAAGTGAGTTATTGTGATTGTGTATATAACCTTGAACCTTAACTATATAAAGACTGTGCTTTAACTAATACAGTGTGTGGACCTTCATTTGTGGGTGCTTGGGGACTACACTGTACTTAAGAACCAGCCTGCATCACCTCCTGAGAAGCTAGGCCTTGATTGCTTGACTACGTTACCAATAATAGAGAATCTTGGCTGGGGTCCTCTGTGCCTCTCGTCTTCCATATAGAGAGCAGGAGTACAGGCACCCCCCTCCAGTCTTTACAACCAGGTGCCATGTAAAGTTTTATCACAAGCACTGGAAACGTTGTCTGCAGAAGTGCACAAACAAAAGAAATCTAGCTGAGGAGAAATGTTAATCTTGCCGAATTGATGACCCAAAGAAAAATTATTGTTTTGTTCTTTGATCTTCGACATGAGAAGATGATGATCACTGCAGGACCCACGTGATGGAAGACGGACGACTGGACTGGAACCAATGACCTGGCATCTCTTATGGAGCAGGCGGATCATGTATTGTTGCACACAAACAAGCCGTGCAGGTTTTTACTGGATGTATTGCGTCATCTACGACTATGTTTTCCTTTATAAGGTTCTGCTTCTAGTACTTTTCAGCAGAACGTTCTTAGGAGCAGAGTTCTTGGCTGTTGCTCGCATCTGCGTGCGCGATTGAAACTGCTTATCCTTACGAGATCGACTTGGGCCTTTCTACCCTAGCAGTTTTATTACCTCTGGTTTGAGCGTTCATGGGGCTTGCTTTCAATTGGTGACCCTATGGTGATCCCAGCTCCCCTCTGTATTTGTGGAGGCTTCCAGGCCGCTTCTCTAGAAGGAGCAGCGCCCACTTACAGCAAACAGGCCTGAAAAAACACATGTTCCGAGTGGTTTAGCAGGAGCCATTTTGAGAAAAGTCCTCTCTGATCTTTGAAGCAGGGTGCAGCTCTGAGGAGAGTGCAGGCCGGTGTTGGAACTCTGTGACAGGAGTTTGGGTGAGCACACACATATGAGCAGACAAGTAGGGAACAGATGCGTGGGGAAGTGTGAAAGGTGTGAGCATGTGGAGAGCAAGGTTGTTGATGTGACGTGGGTGAGGTTTGTGTTATTTCTTGTTGGTGTTGGCACTGTGAAGCGATTATTTCAGTAAGGCATTATAAGGTAAGACAAAGGTAAGGCAAAGGTAAGGCAAAGGTATGGGAGGGAGCTCCTCATCGGAAGGGAAAGGAAGGTGGTACTACAATAAAGTATATTATTTAAAGGAGGAATATAGATGTGAGCCCCTTCTTCAGCCTGAAGGACTCCCGATTGAACTCGTGCCCAAGGATGGCGGTTCCAACACTGAAACCAGGCGGGAGGTCGAGAACGCTGCAGATGATGCATGATGGGGAAATGACGCTCTCGGGCCAGACCACCCAGCAAGCAACGGCGCGGTAAACAGAGAGTGCCGTGTATCTTGTGGCAGCGAGCCGTGGCCGACGGGGTGACTGCAGAGAGGCAGACGATCGGGGACTTGGGTGTCCTTGCGGCGGCTGACGGGTTTGCAGCAGCTGACTGCATGAAAAGAGGAAGCCTGGGGGCATTGGGTTCAGGAGAGAACGCCGGGGTTGGACACACGTGTCTCCCCAACCAAACCGAGACAGTGGAAAGCAGGGAAGGCCTGTATGCGGGGGGCCCAGATTAAAGGGGGATGGGGCTGCGACACATCAGAACAGAGACTGTGTTCAAACAACAAAGTATACATCAAGAACGCTGGGTTTTCTCTCCTCAAACTCCAGTGCATAAAACCTTCAATAGCAGTTTGCACATGGCCGCAGTGCCTTCTCCATTATGGCACCCTTTATTCTGGGAAGAAGGGGGCGGGGCCAGGGGGCTTATCTAAGCTCCACAGTATGAAGGATCCCGATTGGTTTAGGAGTCTACAGCCCCTATATAAACCAGACAGCAAGGAAGGACTAATGTGTGTTTCTCCCTTCTGTTTCAGAACAGAGACAAGGGCGAAGAAGGCGCTTCAGAACTGCGTTGGGCTAAGGAGGACTAAAACCAGGTTCTGTCCTTACCCACAGAGGAGCCCTAGACCAAAGCTTTATTTGGCTGCCTTAAGGAGAGTTATCCTGATATTTTTTTTTTCTCAGTAATTTTCTTTAGTCAATAAAGACTACTTTTATATAAAACCAGAACCTGACCAGTGTGTTCTTACAATAGAAATAAAACTAGTGGTCTCATACTAGGCCTGGAATAAGTAGTGGTTATTTTAGTTTGTTATTTCAGTTTATTGGATTCTTATTTCATTGGATGAAGAGCAGGTGCTAGGAGGGGCATTGTGTGTGTCGCCGCGTGGTGTGTTATTGAATGGTTGTGTGAAGAAGTGTGTGGGCGTGTGCCAGGAAAGCACCACACTCACGCTCTCGTGCACACAGCTCACCTTTGCAAGTCAGGTACTCGCTCAATCCCTCCAATCCTGTGTGTAAATCATATAAAGCTCCAAGCACACAGCGTGGGAATTTGTATCGCAAAGTTAAAACCCCTAGGCGCCGCGTTTCGTTCCGGGAACGCTGGGGGGTTGTCTTGGAAACGCTGGCAGCCTATCCATAAATTCCCATTGGTTAGTGCTCAGCTGATGCCTTTAAGACTCCACCCAGGATTCCGAACGCTGCTTCTAAATCTCGTTTTCATTGCTACTAGTTTTGCTCTTGTTTACCTCGACCCTGTTTTTGCATCTGGACTGCTCTCTTCTGTATCCTCGGCTCATCTACAGCGACAAACTTCGTCACGGAACGTTCAACTGACTTCTTCGCATGCTGTTTTGACATTATTGCTTTCGGCTTACGACCTCGGATTTCCCCCATCGGATTGCCTTCGTCATATCCTCGAACTGTCACCTTGTATCTCAGAACTTTTCACGGACTTCTTTGAATCCTGCTTGGATTAAGGACTTGGTCACAGTCGTCCTCGTTTCGTCGGTGTTAGGTGGAATTCAGGACTCTTAAAGGCCTCCTCGTTCTGTCGGGAATAGTCCGTTACAGGACTTTGCTATTTGGATTCACCTCCACGGTACAGAATAAGGACACCTGAACATGCTCCAGGAAATAACTCTGTTAAACTTGGTACTCTAGTGTATTTCTATTGTCTTATAGTGAATCGTTAGCTTACAATTCTGGTTATATTTCCAGGGTTACACCTTCCATATACCTTGACAATATCCTTGGCAGACATTCTAAATCTTTTTTAGTGAGTATTACTACTGTTATTATTTTGGTATACTCTGGTGTGTGTTCTTGGCTAACTTTTGTTATTTTCTTCGCAGTCAGCGGTGTACCAGGGCGTAACTCAATTTCGACTCACCTCAATCTGGCCTTTCGTACTCTTGAGGGGTATATTGTCAGAAAGACCCAATAACTTCACAACATGTCAAAAACTGCCGCTCTGTTTTGTTTGTAGACGCGGCTTGGGGGAGTGGAACAGAAAAGGGTGGAGGTTGATTTTCCTTTTTGTGACAAGCAGCGTGCGCGGCACGTTAGTGGGGCTTTGCAGGATTAGTAAGATAACAGACAGCACTAACATGGGAGGGAGAGCACTATTAGAGTATGTATAAGCCCTGCCACTTTATCGTGACAGAGTGGAGAAATAGCATAAGCAGTGGATCGTGGAAACAGGAGGAGGTGGGAGGGGGATTGCCCTGCCTGTGGCCAGAGCAGGGCTCCCACAATAAGAGCATCCTGGAACGTATGTCCACATTTTAGTAGCCAAGTATAAGGGGAAACAGCTACAGAAGAGAAAAGACATTTTGGATCTCTGGCATATGTTCAAGGACACAGATAATCAACGGGATGGAAGATGGGCCCAAAGAAAGAGATGGAAAGTGCAGGAAGGGGGAAAGAGAGGGTGGGGCACCAGCGGAGCATGGGGTTTATATCCCTTATGATATGATATAAGGCATTTGTAACGCGCCTATACACAGGTGTTTCAAGGCGCGACGAGGCAGGGAGGGGGGAACAAGGGGAAGACAAACAACGATCCTACTAGGCCAGGTGTCATTCAGATCGCGCAAGTGCAGGGGGAGGGGAGAGGTGCATGGGGAAGGGGAGGGGGGAAGTGCAGTACAAGGTAAGTAGAATAAATAAATAAAAGGGCCAGCTGGTGGCAAGTGCAAGGTAAGTGCAGAACAAGTGCTGGGAAGGGGGGGCTGTAGGGATACAGAGACAGTCCCGCTGTGCAGGGGTTGCCAGGGAGGCAGTGCAAGTGGAGAGTGGCTGGGCCCAGGACCGAGGTCAGCGAGAGTGGCCCAGTTGCAGATTCAGTGCAGTTTCAGCGAAGAATTAGCAGGGGAGAGGGAGAGAGAAAGCAGAAGCAAAGAGGAAGGTTTTGAGGTGCTTCCGGAACCGGAGATGGTTCTCCTCAAGTTTCAGGGGGGCAGGAAGGCTGTTCCAGAGGGAGGCCCCTGCCGCGGAGAGAGATCTACCCCCAGCTCGTTGCTTCGAGAAGCGGCTGACCCTAAGGGAGTTGGAGACGGATGAGCGAAGGGCTCGGGAAGGAAGATATTTAGGAAGACAACTTGTCCCAACAGAAGGGTACACAAATCCAATGTATGTACCGGCTGTGATAGGGACCCCCCTCAGCGGTGAAAGGGATCCCTTTAACACCAGCAACACTGCAGGCTACTGCTCCCCCACCCCCATATGCAAACCCGCACGAAGTATCGGCATCTGAGGGTGTCAGGTCAAGAGAGTTCAATGACAAGTTGTCAGAGTTGTGGCAGAACTGAACAGGATATAAGTATCCTCAAGAGAGGTGGAGGATGTAGGGGCATCGGAAGATGGATCAGGAGAATGGAGATCGGGAGATTTTTTGCACAGAACGGATATGGGAGGAATAAGAAGTGTATGTGTCAAAAAGGAAGGAGGCGGGAGTAAGTGAACACTCTTCGGACAAGATACAGTAGTAGGAAATATTGAGAGGGAGGATGATAGTGACTTGTTCGCTGAGGAACATGGTGAAGAAGGCAGAAGGGGTGATTAGGCGGCTGAGAGTACCCTCCTCCCTCAAGTAGCAGGCAAGTGGTGGAGGGGCTGGTTGAGGAGTAGGACGGGCCGGATGGCGTTAGTAAGAAAAAGTGTGAAGAAGGTATGGAAATTGGGGCAATGGGGTAAAGATGCCCCAGATACATAAGGGGTGGGGAGAACACGGTATGTGCATTGGTTCCAGATGGGTAAGAATAACCACAGGTACAGTGGACGACAGACATGATCAAACAGATTGATGATTTAAAAGAAGTCATTTGTTCGCCACCCGTACTGGCACCCCCCCACCCCCAGACTACACGCAGGAATGTTACTTATTCTCACATTCAGGTGGCCAGCTCATGACAGCAGTACTGACACAGAAGAGCACGATTGGTCATATGTCATGGCCTATTATAGCAGCACTCTGGATGCAGTTATGCAAGGGCAGTTTGTGTGCGGACAAGCTTTAGCAGCTTCTGCTTTTGCAATAGAGAGAAGTTCCAAGATTGTAATGGGGTGCTCAGTTACGTTGTATGCGGAACACTCTTCGCCATTCCAGAGAGGTCAAAATCTACTCTGACTAAACAAAGATTTTCTGCATATGAAATTATCATTTCTAAACCCCATATTCATGAGGTTCTATGCAAAACAGTGAACCCTGCTACCTTCCTAACAGACATGCCTACTACGGAGGACTTAAAGGTGCATGACTGTGCCACAAATGAGTGGGAGGAGGACGACATTCCCAAAGCAAGGGACTGCCCGTTATCAGAGGGTGAGATACTTTTTGTTGATGGGTTGCCCGCAATTCACCAGGAAAATGGGCAAAGACATATGGGGGTAGCCGTGGTACGACTTAAGGAAGAGGAGTAGAAGGCGGTGGTCATGAAAAGATTGCCCATGCGTTATTCTGCACAGGCGGCAGAATTTAGAGAGCTTATTGAAGCTCTGAGAGCAGCCCAAGGTTGCCATGTCACAATACATTCAGATTCAGCGTACGTCACAACGGTACATGCCGGTCTATCCTGCTGGAAGAGGAGGGGGGGTGAGTTTGGAGGGCGGATGGATCCCTGGTGCAGCATGCGGCATTGCTAGGAATACTGATAGAAGCATTATCCCATTTTGTAGCAGTCGTCAAGTGCGCCGCCCATACTTACGGAGAGACGAAATATCAATGGGGAACACAGCGGACCATGCAGCAACCAAAATGGCGGCTTATCTGCCAAATGAAATGTCCGCTGAATACATTGTGACCACCCCAACAGTAAGCAAACATCTGAAACCTTGTACAGGATTGCCCATCTCCCAGATTATTTAGTTACAAGGAAGGGCATCAGGGAGGGAGAAAGAATTATGGCTGTGTAGAGGTTGCAAGCAATCACCAACAGATTTGTTATGGAGACAAGAGAGCTCTGGGAAGAAAGTAATGACCCAGGAGCTGCTAGCAGTAGCATTTGAACAGTTACACTACCCATCTCACAGTTGGAAGCAGCAGATATACAGGAGGATTGGTTTATACCAAATATTCAGGAGAGTATCACAGAAATGGTTGTACATTGCACCACATGTCAAACTTTCAATACAGGGATGATACTACGGATGTTATGCTGCATCTTGCCCCGCCCTACTGGCCCGTTCCATACATTACACATAAGACTATGCCGATATGGGTTGTAATGGCTCCCGGTACCTCATAGTAGTGGTTTGTCCCCTCTCATGGTGGGTAGAGGCAGGGCCATTCACACATCCAGATGCCAAATGTGCTACTAGATTTTAGGTACGTGAGGTTTTCCCTCTGTGAGGTGTGTGCAAGGTTTTAAGGTCAGACAACGGCACACATTTGTTCAATGCACTATTTCAGCACGTCACAACACTACTTGGCATTAAGCAGC
The DNA here is from genome assembly GCF_040938575.1 of Ambystoma mexicanum. Lineage (NCBI taxonomy): Eukaryota > Metazoa > Chordata > Amphibia > Caudata > Ambystomatidae > Ambystoma > Ambystoma mexicanum. Next base: position 1,669,448,164 of record NC_090937.1, on the reverse strand, counting down.
AGATGTGTTCAATTTACCACCCACAGGCCAACGGCGTATTGGAGAGGATCAATGTCCAAACTGTGTACCACGTTGAAGAACTGGGTGCACTGTTTGCCCTACACAGCCCACCATCTGTCGCCTCACAAAGTGGTCCCTGGTCGGCCTATACACACCCCCATATCCCCTGTAAGAAGAGCTTCTGACGCACATAGGGAAGCATTATTCTGACATGAGTGGTGTGGGAAGAAACACTGAATGGGAGCGGGTATGTGTGTTATTCTGCACGCGTCAGGATTCCAACTGTGTTAGTACCACAAGCAGTCCCAATTATAGAGGTACAATGCCTAGTTCATCTATGCCGAATAAAAGGAACATTGCAGGCACATAGTGTGCAACTGGAAATGGTGGGTCCAGATCTTGTACAGTGCAGCAGCAATTCAAATAACATTGGGTGTGGAGCGTCCCTAGCCGACGGTGAAAGGACATAAATATGTCAATAACAACTGGCAGGACACCACACTACCTTGCTTGGCAGACAGTCTGGTAATATACAGCAAGGAAAGGATAGCACGAGTGGGCAATTTCTGTGCACAAATCTGGACAGAGCAGATCACACAGCCAACGTGGATTGCAACAATGGAAAAGCCGGTGCGAGTACACAAGAAAAAAAAGAATATAGACTGTTTCAGCAGCAAGGGTACAGTGTTTGTCGGCTCGATGGAACGTTGCAATAAGACTCTCCTGATCACAGACATGAAGAGAACAGCAGCAATGATGGATTACTACTGGATCTATAACCAACAAGCTTACTTGCCCCTCCCACCATCATGGAGGGGCTTTTGTTCGCTGGCCACATTACACTCAGCACTATTAGTAATCCCAGAAGAACACCTGAATGGGGAGCATTGCGCGCCGAGGGGCCAACTAGTCTCCCCACATTCGAAAATGAAGATAAGGGCCTATTGCTCACACAAGAGCCCACATTCAGCCAGGAAAAGGACAATTACAACTAAAGAGGACAAAAAGAACGAATTACATATCTAAAGACTCTTCTGCATTGCTTGTTGAAATACCAGATGAATACAGGCCCTTCAGCTCAGCAGAATCCTTTTTTGCATCTTTACTTTTGTCAGGAGTGCAAGCCGCGGGAAACGCCAAATGGTTGCAGATCGTGTGATGGGGGGCGGTCCAGCTCATAAACAATACAGAGAACGGTTTCAATGTGATCAAGGCTGCGTGCATTCAGACTTATGACAATGCAAAACCAATGTGTTGGACAGGTTAACAGCAATGGAAGGGGTCAGAAAATGGTCAAAGGCATTTGCAAAATAATTGGCGATTGCTGCTGCAGAGAATGCGGAGAACGCATCATTATCCTTATTGCAGCTGTCCATGGTCTGGGTGTTCACATGAAGAAGGAGGGAGGAGTACAGGACAGTGATTGGTTTACTTTGGCATTCAGTTGGGCCCAGTCGTTGCTCGGAGCGATCATGAAGATGTTCGGTGTTGTGTCAATGTGGCACCTAATAGCGCAAGAATGGGGGTATCGATCAGGGTTCCAAAAGCACCTCGCAAGACAAAAAATATTGAAGTACAAACTGATACCCCAAAAAGAATGCTGCCCATCCCGTTAGGAGATGAAGTTGGCCATCTATACCACACTATAATTTCTCCACCCCCTGACCTAGAACATTACACAGAGGTTTGGGTGAACCTGGCGGGGGATGCATCTATATAATTTATTCACCTGAAGAGTACACGCGTAGGGGGGAGTGTTTGCAGTCAGTGTGTAGGGCCCGAGTGACAATAAAGGGAACTCAGCCATATGTGGAAGCAGAGAGGAGAGAGCGTAGACGTATTACAGAGTTTGTTAGTGTAGAAGTAACACAAGGGGGGGAATGTTGGGAAGGGGGCAGGTGCATACAAACAATAGGTGGCTGAGGGACGCCATCTTCTTGGTTTATTCCTCTGTGGGTTTCCTCCTCCCGGCTGGGGTGTAGGGCAGGTCTACCCGGGGGCATAGCTTCTTCTTGGGCGGAGGCGTGTGGTGTTGCTCTGCAAGACATTTGCCGGGCTGCCACTTGGGTTGACCCCAACACGTTTGTTCTCCACTACCGCCTGAACCTCCATCGTAGGGAGGCCTTCGAGACTGGGTTCTTGGGTGTGGCTCTTCTGTGATATGCTTGTTGCTGCTGCTGTCTTGGACTGTGTACTTCAATAAAATTGATCGGGTTCAATATCCCCATCTGATCTGGTGTGGTTTATTTTCGCCCCATTTTCTCTTCAGTTGGCATGCTTCAATGATTAGTACTGGATGAGGAAGAGGGACATGGAGGTAATGCTTGGATTACTTACCGGAAATCTTCATTACTCCTAGTTCTAGTCTAATGGGCCTTCTCAGGCAGTTTCTACTTACTTTGGTGGCTCGGGTGCGGCTGGCGGTTATGAGAAGACTCTAAAGTAACATAAAGATAGAAAAGGGGTTCCTGTGGGAGGTGGGTCGCATCATTGATGAGTACGGGGACGAGGAAGAGTGGGACTGGGAGTAATGAAGATTACTGTAAGTAATCGAAGCAGTAGTGGATGGCGAGTTTTTTTTAAATTGGGGTGGGTGCAACCATTTCCTGCAAATATGCGAGCCCAAACCAACCAATAGGCAACCGAGGTTGGTTGGGGAGCCCAAACCAACCAATGGGGTTTTGGTATTTTTAGCACTAATGGGTTAATATGGTGTATTATACAGCACACTTTCTGAGAAAATGGGGTAAAATCCTCAGTTTACAATCGGTTTTGTAGGGTAAAAAGCCAATATGTGTGCATTTTCATTATGCCTTTCTCCCTCAATATACAACAGTATAAAAAACATGTTCATGCTGACTGTACCCATGCATTTCAATCCTGCCTGTATGCCAGTTTTTCCATATAAGAACATACTCATGTAATGGCAGTAATGATATTATAAGAAAGGCTATTCAAGCTGGCTTTGCCAATACATGTCAGTATCCCGACGTAAGGAGATACTCCTCTTGGGTTTGCCATTAAAAATTCCAAGCTACAATATGAAAACATTTTCAAACTGGCTGCACCAACATAGACTACTCTAGAAATGCAATAACACTCATCAAGATTGCATTTTCCTTAATGCCTAGTCACAAATGACATGTCACACACAGTAAGAAATTCTATATGGACTAGCTGCACCAAGTATATGCCAGTATAGGCACACAATAACACCATGCATGCATTATCACAGATGCCAAGTACAAAATGCCATATCACAGTAAGAAATGGTAGCTTAACTGGCTGCATCAAAACATGCCTGTGCAGACAAGTAATAACACTTCGCTGTGGTGGATGGTGATGGCACAGTACATCTCTCCCCTGTATGAGAGGGTAATTCCGATTGTGAACATTTCAGTCAGCCACAGACACCAGATAGTCATACAGCAACAGCCACCTGTGACTCTGGATCCTTAATGGTAACAATCTAACCAGTGCACACAAGCACAAACGCCCCAACATCACACGACGCACAAACACTAGCACACACCCGAGGCACGAGTCTTGTCCATATGGTTACAATGCACAGGGCCTCCCGTACCAAGTCCCACATTGTAATAATAATTGGTTATTTATAACGCACTTCATACCCAGAGGTTTCTAAGCGCGGACCTGGGGATCAAACCTGTATTACTCCATTTAGTTTTGCTTCCAAGACAAGCATGTTGCCCCTGATCTATACTCCCAAGAGCGCACATGCAAAACAACACTCACAGAGGCCAGTTCTTCCTGGTTCTGAACCTATCCTCTGGCCCTATCCTTCCTAACCCACTCCTGTCTTGCAGAGCCACACAAGCGCTTGGAGACTGCCCGTGGGAGGTAGCGGTGGGTGGTATAAATCAACATAACTTAACATTTAATAAGTGCCATGTCATCTATAATTGGGGGGCAGTCCTGATTTTTTAAGTTTCCGCCACTGTGCATGCTGGGACTTGTAGTGCCCTACTCACTATGGGAATGGGGCAATGCAAGCCCCAGCCCTGCTTCTGGCTCAGTGAGTCTTCCAGGCGCCCCTTCGGCAGCTCCGCGCCTCCTATGCCATAGCTCTCAACTCTCACGCTTTTGGCGGGTGTCACCCGCCTTGTAAACAGCTGACTCACCCGCCAAGCCTCCAGCACGCCCATTCATTTCAATGGGCGTCTCACCCGCCAAAACTAAAATCGGGTGTTTTCACCCGCCTTCGCGACCCAAATGGTTGAGAGCTATGCCTATGCGCGTCTATGAATTGGGCTCCTTTGGCCTGAGCCTCGCGGTTGTGATCTTCCGTGAGCCCTGCGGGGGCATGGGGCGTGGGGGGCAGAGGTGGGGTTTACCTGCTCAGGGGGACCAGCTGCTCCTCGGCGGTCTGAAAGCCGAGTGAGAGGGCTTCCGGCCCGTGCTGCCGCTGCCTCCCGTGACCCGGAAGTAGAGGCGCGGGGACTCGGAAGCGGAAGCGCGGGCTCTGGGGTGGGGGCGGGCTGTTTGGTGTCTGCAGAGGGTGGATGTGGCGAGACGCCCAGGCAGACAAGGTCTGTCACTGGCACATACTGAGCGGGGGTAGAAGGGGGAATGGACCCCAAAAGGCAGGGAAAACATCGAAATAAGTACATGCTAGACGGCCAAAGCAAGCCACTGATAGCTTTTATTATTACGTCTGGATGGTTTATATCAAGCAACCTTAAAATACATTAAAAAAGATTACATTCCTCGAATAATTCCATACAAATTTAATCATAAATTAGGACACATCTACCAATTCATCTCAGGGCCACGTGCTCTCCTAAAAATTACACATTTCTAAAAATATGTACTTTTGTATTTCTTAGTTATGATCATTGGTGTCTGTTGTGCTCACTGGCTGCAGGAGTTGAGTCTGAAACAGACAGGCCATGCTTCAGAAGACACACCACACGAGACGCGGTGCAGAGACAGACAACTCCTCATATCATGCTCAGAAGCTGTCCAATTGGGTATATGTATGTCTTGCCATTTATAGACATTATTTTCTTAGGGCGAGTATTGTGACCAGGGCCCAAATGCCATTACTCATGAAAAGGGTTTCTTGCTGAATCACTATCACAGACGTGTTTCAAATGAAAGTTTTTAGGCAGTCTTTTGTTCCCAAAATGCTTTTTGCTTTCATGCAAATCACCAGGCTTGGGTTGCATGAAGAGATACTGTGTTGCTTGACTTGGCCTGGGGCCCATGCTCAGGCTCACCTCCCCACCACGCACCGCCATAGCTCTCAACCTTTCATAGCCCTTGGGATGGTGAAAACACACGATTTTGCATTTGGAGGGTGAAAGCCCATTGATTCCTATGGGCGTGTGGAAAATTTGGCAGATTAGAGAGTTTCCAAAAGCGCGTGAGTTGAGAGGAAGGCACCCCAAGAAGGAGAAGGATCCCAGAGTACATGTTTTCTATTTCCTGCATTGTTCACTGGGGACGCTGTACTCCAGTCCTGGGTGTTTCTTTTACTCATTGCTGGAACTTCACGTTATTATTGTGGGATTCCACTAGCAACAAGGTGGGGAGGGGGGAGATTATGGGATTGTTCTCATTCTCATGCCAGCCCCACATAAACATTTTCCTTTCAGACAATTAATCGTGAACACCTAGACAATAACCCACGGGAGGAGCGTTTCACATAACATTGTAAACAAAGTACAAAAAGTGCACACCTTTCAAAACTAAAAAGCTGTGCTTAAATATTTCATGTGGCATACAATCTTAAGTGAGTACACAGAGCTCGTGATCTGCTGCTGAAGTGGTCTAGTGGATACGTGTCTCGGTTCAAATTCACTAAAATAAATGAAGGAGGTAAATGTATTTCCAAGATCCATGGAGACATGTTTGCCTGATCCTACATCTGTGATGATCCGGTCCAATAGCCATCACTGCCTTTATTTTACTTAGTGCAGTTTATTCAATTGACGAGGCCCAAGATTCCACCTCCCAGAAGGGTGGCGGTGTAAATATGCTGTGGGGGATCATAAATGGGAGCAAATCATACCCTTGAACGCTATGTGAAATAAACACTCTAGCAGATGACATTACATTGCGTTGCAATCTCTTTCACTGTGAATACAATTTAAAAACCAAATATTTCACTGAAAGCAGTTTAAAAAGCATACGCACCTTTGTTGGCTTTTACTGTGACCTTCTAGTCAGCATGGGTAAAACGAAGCTATACCTCTATTTCTGCTTGCCATGTTTCTTAAACAATGTATTCATTGTCAGGTTTCTTTTTTTATGTAATTTGTGTACTATTAAATACATTGCTATCAAAATATAATTTCAAACCTTAACAAATACTAATAATTGCCTATCTTTCTTTCATCTTTAATGCGTTTTAGTTAAAAGCTTTACACATATTTCATCAATGTACATTCATAAGATCAATTCATAAAATGTTTTTCGAACATACATAAGTCACTAAAATGCGTATATAAAATATAACATTTCATCTGAATAAATCAATATACAATAAAGTCGCAGTAGCCCATCAGGCTGTCGTTACAGCAGTCCCTCTCCTGATTCACTGCTGTGTTCTAATGTTGCCTTTAATGTTAACCAGACTCTATAGAGTGCCAAATGTAGACTAATAGTAGTATCTCCAGAATGAGGGCTCCTTCATTGATTCCAAATTGTGAACAAAGCCCGCAAAGTGCACCATATAGATATGACTTATAATTATTCTTTTATGCAAAACAAAGGGGGGTCTGGGAATCTCTCTACCAGCACGAACACCACGAACACAGCCCAATGACCTGTTCTTGGGTGAATAACCCCTGGGAGAGACTCTATCAAGTCTTTAGCTCACTGTCCCTTTCACAGAGAAGACATTTCCCCACATATCAGTCTTTGTCCTGCCCTGGGGCAGTCCAGCACCGAAATGCTAGGCAATTCTCCTCTGAACAAGAGTACCACCAGTAACCCCATACACATGTTTCAGCCTTTTTGGGCATCATCAGTGAGGTGAAGCTGTGCCTCTCTAAGAACAGTGAGCAAAGGGTCCACGTCTGGATCGCCCTGGTAACTTAGGGTGAGACCCAAAGTTAATTTATGCAAAACAAAGAGGGGTCTTGGAATCTCTCTACCAGCCTGAACACAGCCCAATGACATGTTCTTTGGTGAATAACGAAGTACCTGTGAGAATATACAGAAAAGTTCCCATGCACCTTCAGGAACCAAGTTCTACTACCCCAAGGATTATAAACAGTATGTAGGATGTTGGATATTCTGTTCACCATCTGGAGGGAGCTCTCACATGACTTAGAGTGTGGATGAACATATAAAGAATGCGGTCCCCTGGGGAGGAAGGGTGGCAAAGATTTGGATTCCGAAGAAAAAGCAGGATGGAATGAAGATGCAGATAAATGATGAAGAGGAGATGAAAACAATGGAAGAAGAGAATTTGGTCGAACATTCGACCTGAGAGGGGAATGTAGAGGAGCAGGTAGATGCTTTCTCACTAGTTCCCACACCCCCACCACCGGCATACTGAAATAATCAGAGAAGAGTAGTAAATGCACTGTATTGTTCCTATACAGCAATAAGTGTATGAGAGACACTATGCACTCAGACAGCCATACAGAATGCACCCTCACGTTGAGCCAGTGGAAGGATGCCACATGGAAGGATATGGACGTCATGCAAAGTTAAGTGAAATCTGACGAGGGCAGAGTGATGTTATAAAGAAAATATATGAACCTATGCTGAAACGATATGAAAATAATTAAGTAGTAACAATGTAACTGAAGCACCAATAAAGCCATGTACCTAAAGCTAAAGTAATCATGGAAACAAAGAAGATGAAGTAACCTACTGGCCAATAACTGTAAATACGCAGTAACGCAAGGTAGAAAGGAAACATATAGAGGCTTGCTATAGAGGACTATATAACGTGGCTAGGACGATCATAATAGTAAAATGGACACTGGCTCATGTTGAATTCAACTAAGCTACCTCAGAGACAGACCAAGGCTGTAGAATCAGGAGACGCAAGAGAACAATTCTTTGTGCAGAAACGACGATAAGTCAAGGCCGAGAATTAAGGATGCTATTTTAAGGAATAAGCACAGATCACAAAGGGAGTTACATGGATAAGCTCGGAATGTGTGACATTCCTCTTAGATTCAAGAAGAAGAAAACATATGCAAGAGCCAACTATTGTCAATTAAAAGTGTACAAAGGTCAAATGAGACAGAGTGAGCAAGTCTCTAGAGGCCAAGAGGAGTACCAGCACCCAGCATAATTGAATCAAATAGCAGTAAATAGAAGGTTGAAATTGACAAATTGGTGGTCTCTCGAAAACAAGGGCTATTCATAAGAGCCTCAGATGAAAATAGTAGTGTGCTCACACTCACTTGAATGTACCAGTCAGTGAGCAGGCTGGCATGGTCAACTACATAAGGAAGACTTTGGGTTATGGCCAACCGATGAGAGATGATAGACTAATTGGGAAAACAGGGAGTAGTCTGACGGCATTCAAACACCTAAGTTTTGTTCCCCTGACGTGCTGCTAAAGAGCCGAAAGTCCATAGTTGGAATAGCATGCCAACCAATCAGTGTGTTTAAAGGGACAACCTAAAATAAAATGTTGCATAGACCAATGAACTGCTATTTTGTCTACTAAAATCAGTACTGTACGTATACAGAGGTAGCTCAAGGTGTGCCCTACAGGTAAGGGGTAGCCAATGATGCAATAATCCTTATGTGTTCTGTAAGTAGATATGTTCCCTTAATCAATTCCTTCCCTCAATAGGTTTTGTATTTTGCCATGTAGAATGATGTAATAGATGACAGACATTGGGCTATAAAACCTTTGGCATAATCAAGGTTAGTTGTGAGTGTGCATGCATCAGACCGATGCCTATCAGTTCTGGATGCTTTATTAGATGAGAATAAAGTAGTACTTTGCCATATTCCTTGAGATTATTTGGTCTGAGATCTTTACTTTTAATTCCACCTAGCACAAAAGATGCTTCAAGTTGCTAGAGCACAGAGTGAGGCCAGAAGCAGAAGGCAAGCTGAGGGTCTTGAGAGGAAAAGGAACTCCCAAATCAAGTGGCTGGACCAAAGAGTCCCGTGATGGAGAAGGGTGTGGGTCCCTAGCGAGCCAGAAGCCGTAGAAAATGGTAGAGGAGGTTGGGAAAGCAGTGCAGCCCACAAAACCAGTGTCTATGAAGCTGGTGAGTGAAGCACAGTGTACAAATACACTGCGTGAGCCTTGCCGGTAACTGTAACCAGCTCCTGAGTGACTTGCATATTGCCTAACACGAGTGAAATCTGTTTGTTATATCTGAATTCGAAATTGAAGATAATAGGGCTAAAATCCTGCGCCAGCACACATAAGTCTTGACATGAGGTGTGTGGCTTTGTTGACAAAATTCCTACTGCAATTTTTAATGTGGGTTAATTTGGTAAACCATAATCATGATTAAGTATGGTTTTGCTTTGTTCAAAATTATTGCTTGGGGTTGTCCAATTGAGGGTGGGTCTTCCTCTATTAAATGATAAAGTTGTTCTTATAGATAGGTAGTTGGTGGCCCATTAGGTTTGATAATAAGGTTGTCCTTGCATATAGAAAATGAGTGTCCCATTAGGTCTTTCTTGAAGTAATTTCCTAAAAGGGATGAAGGTATTATGTCCATTTAGTTCTTCTTCAAAGTGGTAATCTCCTGCCCTCTACACATGTTTCACCACTCTGGATGAGTGGCTCATCAGGAGGGATTTGTGCAGTCTTTATAATTAGAAGATCTGTAGAGAGGACGGGATAGATGCACATGTGAAACCCTGCATGTGTCGGCATAGATGTCAAGTAGAGGATGAAAAAGCAATATGAAGACAACATCATTTGGAAGCCAAACTCACCCACAGTAGCTCTTGGATTATTCAAACTGGAGTTAAAGATGGGATTCCATTTGTAAGGTGGTCAATCCTAAGGACAAAGAGTACCTTTTCGCTATTCAGGTAATGGTACTAGTCTTTAAGGTCTGTGTTAAGGGCCTTGTAAGTCAATATATCTGAAGTTGTATTGGCAATGGAATTGTAGCACTCGTGCATAACATCTGCAATTTCTTTCTTGAGAGCTTAAAGCTAAAGTTATTCAAAACCATTGTTGAACTAGTTAAAGACTGTTCGTTCCTAACGGAGTGGTCGCATGTCCCTGATTAACTAGAGGGAAGGTTCCTTCTAACATTAGCCAATATACAAGTTAAAGGTTACAAAGAGTGAAAACTTATCTAAAAGGAGGTTGTGTGTGCCTAATTGTAATTCCCAAAGGAAGGCAGAACTTCATCCTTTGCCGTCATACGGGAATACAATTCTTTATTCAACCTTAAACCTTGAAATCCACTTTAAAGAGAGGTTGTGTATGCTTAATTGTGTTTTCAAGTGAAAGACGGACTCTATACTATATCCAGAAGTGACATTCTTTCCATTTCAAAGAAGTAAAGAGTCTAAATTGTTGAAGTGAAGAACAAGTATTACCCAAGCCAAGAGGCATCCCCTTTGCATAGTGAATCCAGCCTTGCCAAGAGTTAAAGAGACATCCAAAGGCACTGTGAAGTTTTTAACCATTAAGTGGCCTAAGAAAGAAGTATACCATTGTTTCCTGAAGCTGAGAGAGTGGCACCAAGGCTTCGTGTAATTACTTGGGCTGCTAACTGAGAGGAAGGTGTGAGTGGAGCTGGGAATTGGGAGCTAATTGCTTATGAAGGATATTCAGAAGTACAATACAACCCGCTAAAGGCTGCTGGAGCTAAAAAGAAGGGAGTCTTATGTGCAGAAGCATGTTGTTCTTGTGGCAGTCAGACAGACAGAAGAGGCAAAGAAGCTGACCCTTTTGAGAAAGTCATTACAAAGAGTGCCTTGCCTACACAAAGAGGTCGAAGTGTCTTTTCAAAGCCCGACTAACAATTCAAAAGTACTGAGCAGTAAACTGTGGTGGTATATTAAGTTGTTAGCAGATGCTACATTGAAGTGGTTTAAAGCAGTAACATACTGTGCGACAAAGGTGACTGTTCTCATAGTACCAACAGTAGAAGTGTTGTTGTGAAAAATAGAAGCAACAGCCCAAAGAAAGCATCCTGACAAATATACCAAATGTAAAGTTGTAACTGAAGAAGTCCTAAAGAATTGTGTATTATTGCCATTGGAAAATATTACACCTTCTTTTGAACTGTGACCATTTATCTGAAGTAATAGACAATCTATCATAACCAGGATACTCATTGGTGCTATTTCTTTTTCTGGAAGTTGGAAGGGGATCTTTTCATCTAGGAACAAAGAGTTGTAACCAGTGGAGGTTTATTTGAAGAACTTTATCTTTGACTAAACCTTCAAGAGCTGGTTCAAAACCTTTCTTTTCTTTTGTTGAACATTTTGGAGTTAACTTTGAATCCTGGGGAAGGGACCTTACTCAGGACAGGAGAAAGCCATGCAGACATTGTGCTGATATTGTTTATTACATTGTGTTGCTATATATTTGTATATTTGTTTAGTGTGAGTGCCAGTTTTCCCATGCTAGAGAATGTTTCCTTAGCCTCTAGACTAGGCAGGGAATTCCTCTATAGAGAAGGGCAGGCAAGGTATTTTCTTTATATAATTTCTTTAATAGAATGCATATTTTGAGAAACCTACAAACAGTTGTCTGCTTCGCACTACTGAACCCTCACAGTACTGAGCGGGAGGATCACATGGGAGGGGACCACCACCGCGGGAGAAGGGAAGACTATCAAGAGAGAACGTTGTATGTCAACCACCATATTGCCCTACATTATCCCCTACACAACACGGTTAGGGCCCAAGCACCCTCATCCTCTTTGTCCCCTCTTTCTGCTGTTAGTTACTTCATGCAGTGTAGCTCTATTTATAAAATAGACAGTAGTGTGACGAGGAAGAGTGAGGAGGGTATGGGAGTAGATGGCTCCACAAGTACTGACACGAAGAAGAGCAGTTGTCAATACCTGTACTTGGGCTCACCTGTGGAGGCTTGGAAAGTCTCTTCTTTGTGGGTTCGGGCTTCCCACGTTAGGTAAGAACGGGTTGTCTCCGACGCCACTCTGTCGAGTAGTCAGTTGGGGGCTCAGCTCCGGGTGAAGCAATAACTCAGGAAGCACTGATTCCCAGGGTGCTTCTGAGTGAGTGCAGTTCAACAATCCAGGGCGAAGACAGGATTCCTAGGGAGGATTGGAGCAGTCTCAAGGCAACCACGGTAAGTTTGAAGGATCCGGAAGCCCAGGAAGGAGTGAGAGCAGTCCGAAGGCAACTGCAGCAAGTTTGAAGGATCCGGAGGCCCAGGAAGGAGTAGCAGCGGCCCGAAGGCAACAGCAGCAGGACTGCAAGGAATCGGCAGAGGCCGAACACTCCAGGAAGGGTGGAGACAAGGATGGAACCGCAGGACTTTGGTTCAAAAGATAAGCGAACAGGAACACAGGGAATAGCAGCGTCTGAAGAACTCAGAAACTACGGAGCGTTGAGACGCGCCGTACCGCAGGGGCGGGGCGCTTATCAAGCTATTGGGTAAGTCCCAGGAGCTAGACTGCAGATCTGTTATGGCGTCCGCCATGTTGAAGGGCTTGGAAGGCCACCGTGTTGCGGTGCCGTAGAGACCAGGAGGACCAGTGGGCCAGTACCGAGGTTTCATGACAGTATACTCCCTCCGAAACCTCAAACCCCCAGGCTTGCCAGGGAGTAACCGATGGAACCGTTGTACCAATCTAGGGGCATTAATGTTAGGGAACGGCTCCCAGGTACGATCACTAGGTGTGTATCCCTTCCATTCCACCAAATATTGTAAACTGCCTCTGATGTATCTAGAATCACAGATCCTGGAGACCTCATATTCGACCTTGCCTTGGACGAGAAGAGGAGGAGGTTGAGGAGTGTTCTTGGTGGTTTGATGATAGGGTTTCAACAAGGATGTATGGAAGACGGGATGAATCTTGTTCCGAGTGGTGGGTAGATGTAGTTGATAGGCCACATGATTGATAATCTTGGATATCGTGAAGGGTCCATAGTATCAGGGTGCTAGCTTGTTTGGTCTTAGATGCATGGGTAAATACCGGGAGGATAACCAAACCTTTTCCCCCATGGCATATGAAGGGGCAGGACATCTCTTGGCATCTGCATGTTTCTTCACGTCTCTCCTGGCAATGGTTAGGTGATTCTTGATGTCCTAATGCGTTGATACTGGTTGCGCAGTCCAAGAATCTAGAGACGGAACAGGACTTGTCGAAGGTAACACCAAGGGAAGCACTGATGGGTGGAAACCCTGGTTACAGAAGAAGAGGTTTGTCTTTATCGCTGAATGCTCGGAGTTGTTGTGGGCAAATTCAGCAACCGGGATCAAAACAGACCAATCGTCCTGAACCCTGGAAGCTAAGCATCGCAGATTTTGTTCGAGGGTTTGGTTAATCCTTTCGGTGATGCCATTAGTCTGAGGATGGTATCAAGATGATAAGGCATATTGGATTCCTAGTACCTTACAGAGATGTTTCCAAAATCTCGAGACGTACTGAGGCCCACCGTCTGAGATAATCTTAGAAAGAAGTCCATGCAATCGAAAAATGTGGGTCACAAAGATGGCAGCCATTTCTGGCGCAGATGGCAAACGGAGTAAAGTGGGCCATATGAGAGAAGAGGTCTATGGTTACCATTATGGCTGTATGTCCTCTGGAGGAGGCAGGTCTACTGTAAAATCCGTGGCTATGATTTCCCAGGTCTGGGATGGTAGGTCTGGGTGGAGAAGCAAACCTGTTGGTTTTCTGCTGTCGGTCTTTTATTGATTGCAGGTGGTACATGCCTGGATATATGTTTGAACGTCCTTGATCATCTTGGGCCACCGGAAACTCCTTTGAATAGAAATAAGGGTACATCTGACTCCGTGATGTCCGGAATGGAAGATGTCATGGCATAGGTGTATTATTTGTTCCCTCAAAGGCTGGGTTGGAAGCACTAGTTGTAAACCTTGAAGAAGGTACCCGTCTCTGGATTTTAGGGCCCATGGGTTGTTTTCCTGGAATTCCTTCCGAAGGTCTGAGGTTGCAGTCTCGATCTTGATTGTATCCAAGAGACTATTAGCTTGAGCAATGAATACAGTGTTAGGGAACATCCTGGGAAGATCGTGTGTTTCTTGTGGCAGATAATCTGGACGTCTGGATAGAGCATCTGCTATAACATTTGAGGTTCCGGGAATATGCTGGATGTGGAACTGATATTGAGCGAAGAAGAAGTCCCATCCCACTTGTCGACTGTTTCTGCATTACACAGACTGAAAGACCTGTAGGTTTCTGTGGTCTCTTCGAACCAACACAGGGTGAGTGGCACCCAGTAGGAGATGACGCCATTCCTTAAAGGCTTGGCAGATGGCAATTAGTTCTTTCCCCAGGACTGAATAATGAGTGTCACAGGGAAGCAAGGTCTGGGACAGATAAGCTATGGGATGTTCCTGGCTATCATAGGCTTCTTGTTTTAGAACCGCCCCAATAGCATATTCCGAAGTGTCTGTTTCGACTATGGAAGGGTCTTGTAGTATCTGTTTGGATCAAAATGGGGCCGTTTGTGAACTTCTCTTTCAGAGTTTGGAAGGCAGCTTCCTTTAAGGAAGTCCACTGAAAGGGAATGTTTTTCTTGAGTAAGAACACAATCAGTTGAACAATTGAGGAGAATAAGGGTATGAACTTTCCGTAGAAATTTGCAAGGCCCAGGAAGGATTGGATCTGTTTATCTGAACACAGGACTGGCCAGGAAGTGATGGCTTCAACCTTGGCTGGATCCATTGCCACCCCTTAGGGGTTCAAGATGAAACCCAGGTAACGTACCATCGAAACATGAAAGATGCACTTTTCTGGTTTGGCTAACAATTGATGTTCCTTTAGTCTTTGTAGTACTGAAGAGACATGTTCTTGATGCAGGACTGGATCATTTGAATACAACAGAATGTCATCCAAATACACGATGACGAAAAAAAACAGCATGTCAGAAAAAACCCTATCCATGAAGCGTTGGAATATGGCTGGGGCATTGGTGTGGCCGAAGGGCATAACCAAGTATTCAAAATGTCCAAAGGGTGTTCGAAAGGCAGTTTTCCATTAATCGCATTCTCTTATCTTGGACTAGGTGATAGGCTCCTCTTAAGTCCAACTTGGTGAATATCACAGCACCCCAAAGTGCCTCCAGTATGTCTGATATCAGCGGTAAGGGATACCTGTCTTTCTGGGTACATTGATTCAGCCCTCTGTAACCGAGACAGGGTCATAGTTCCTTAGTGTCTTTTTTGGGCACGAAGAACAAAGAAGCTCCTGCTGGAGACTTAGATGGGCGAATGGTTACGTTAGCAAGATTGGTGTCCGAGTAGTCTCGTAAGGCCCTTTTTTCCGGCTCAGATAGAATAAATATCCTGCCAAAGGGAATGATCACGTTCTCCTCTGTATCGATGGTACAGTCTTCAGGTCTATGAGGAGGCAAATATTGTACAATGGCCGAGGAAAAGACGTCAGAGAACTGATGATATACTTCTGGCACCTGGTTAATATTGGATACAGTAAGGGGGTGGTTAGATCTTCCGCCTTCAGTGGATTCAGTTGATCGTGCTTTTTGTGAGAGACAATGTGGTAAACAGAATTTGGATCCTAGAAACAGTGACCCGGCAGCCCAGTTGATTTAGGGGTTATGCTTTTGTAACTATGGCATGCCCAGGACCACTGGGTAGTGAGCTGCCTTTATATGTCGAATTGTAGACTTTCCTGATGGTTGTGGATTGAGAGCAGGATTTCCGTGGTTTGTTGGGTAATAGGTCCAGAAGATAGAGGGGAGCCATCGATTCCTTTGACTGCCTGTATATTTTCATTGGATTCTCTTGGGAATTTGTGCTTATGGGCCTACTCATCGTCCATAAAGATACCCATAGCTCCACAATCCACCAATGCCAGGACTAAATGAGATACTCCGTTGGGGGGAGTCAGAGTTACCTGTAGAACCACCAAAGTACATCTCGATGAAGGATCCAGGGAATGAAGGGCAGAGTGGTCTTTGGCCTCTCAAAGCTGGGCTCCGTTTAGGATCGGGAGCTGGCGTTTCCCGAATGCCTTGGTGGAGCTATAGGGCAATTCCTCACTAAGTGCTTGTCTGAAGCACAATACATGCATAGACCACTGTCAAATCTGTGATTTCTTTCTTGAGAGCTTAAAGGGCATTTCATAGCGCACAGATGCATTGGTTCTGGCTCGACAGAAGGGGATTCCCTGGAGACAGGAGTGAATGGTGGTGGTTTCGAAGGAGAGCTTTGTGATTTCTTCTTTTCGGCTTTTCTCTCCTGCATTCGGAAATCAATCTGTAGAGATAAATCCAAAAGAGCCTGGAAGGAACCTGGGCGGGCTACCCTGGCTAGCTCATCATTAACCTCTTAATTCAGGCCACGATGGAACAGGTTAAAGCATGCCTCTGGAGACCAGTCAGCTTCTTTAGCGAGCTGCTTAAATCGGGTGACATAAGACAGCATGTCCTGAGTACCTTGTTGGAACTCCAGCAACCTCTCTTGGACGGAATATACCTGGTCTGGGCGGTCAAACATGTCCTTGAAGGCTGAAATGAAGCCATCTTAATTGTCCAATAACGCATCCCCTTTGGACACCAGAGGAGTAGCCCAGGCTAGAGCATTTCCGGTGAGATGGTATATGACAAAACCCACCTTAGCCCTGGGAGTGGAGAAGTAATATGGTTTGAATGTGAAATGCACCAGACAAGAATCCAGGAAGGGGCGAAGCGTCTTAGGGGTGCCATTGTATTTGTCCACAATGCCACCTACTAAGGTGCTTTCTTGATAAGCTGAGTCCCGGGATAAAACCAGTTGTTTAAGGGCTGCATTTTCTGTCTTAAGGTTCTGGACCTCTGTGGATAATTCCTGCATTCCTCGTAATAGATCCGGCACAGTAGGATCCATCTCGGGCTTTTGGTTAAGTAGTAGGCGTCTCAAACTGTCAATACCTGTACTTGGGCCCACCTGTGGAGGCTTGGAAAGTCTCTTCTTTGTGGGTTCAGGCTTCCCGCGTTTCTTAGAGGTACAGGTCTCGTGGAGGTAAGGATGGGTTTCCTCCGACGCCACTCTGTCGAGTAGTTAGTTGGGGGCTCAGCCCCAGGTGAAGCAATAACTCTGGAAGCACTGATTCCCAGGTTGGCTCTGAGTGAGTGAGTGCAGTTCAACAATCCAGGGTGAAGACAGGATTCCCAGGGAGGATCGGAGCAGTCTGGAGGCAACCACGGTAAGTTTGAAGGATCCGGAAACACAGGATGGAGTGAGAGCAGTCCGAAGGCAACCGCAGCAAGTTTGAAGGATCCGTAGGCCCAGGAAGGAGTAGCAACGGCCGAAGGCAACCGCTGCAGGACTGCAAGGAATCGGCAGAGGCCGAGCACTCCAGGAAGGGTGGAGACAAGGATGGAACCGCAGGACTGTGGTTCCGAAGGTAAGAGAACAGGAACACAGGGAATAGCAGCGTCCGAAGAACTTGGAAACTACAGAGCGTTGAGACGCGCCATACCGCAGGGGCGGGGCGCTTATCAAGCTATTGAGAAAGTCCTAGGAGCTAGACCGCAGATCTGTTATGGCGTCCGCCATGTTGGAGGGCTTGGAAGGCCGCCGTGGTGCAGAGACCAGGAGGACCAGAGGGGCCAGTACTGAGGTTTCATGACAGCAGTGCAATAAAGAGCCCTATGCAGAACCAAGACAAAAGTAATAGCTATTCGGGATTCAAGAGCCGTCTAACCATAAAAACTGACAAAGGACTTTCCTCGGGTTCAGTCCCGCCCCGAGTTAGGAAGTGGTGCATTCCCAGACACCAGGAGAAGGAAGTCGGTGTCCGAAAAGGCAGAGCGAAGCCTAAGTTCACCTGAAGGCTGGAGATACCCGACATCCGGTGGCAGGAAGGAAGCCATCCGAGTGGTCCAGGCGAGACCCGATGAGCGGGGAGAAACCAACGTGGTGGAGGCGCCGAAATCCGAGAGCAGACTGTGAGAGACAAGGGGAGGCCAAAGAAGCTTGCTAGTGTTGCAGAGGACCGGAGCCCTCACTGACAAAGTGAGAAGGTACGTGGAGGGGGACCGGGAAGGCGCTGGGAACTCTTAGAGGCTGTGGTTGGGAGAGGAAATGGTGGGACCATCTTCCTCATCCCAGTGGGACCAAGCAGAGAAACAAAACAGACATACTGGGTGAGAGAGAACCCCAAAGAAACCAGATGAGAGACAAGAGTCTGGGACCCGTACATTGAGAGAATTGGAGAATTGTATATGTGAGACAATGTCTGGCAGGATAGCGAACAGGGCATGATTAAGAGACATTATAAGCCTGAGAAGAGGGTCTGGGACACACCTAATGACAAGAGAATACCCGATGAAGAAAGGTCAATTCTTTGGCAAAAGTCAAGAGAAGACCAAGGGAGAAGACGATTATCCTTGGGCAAAGGCCAAGAGAAGACCAGTGGAGGAAAGATATATCCTCTTGTAAAAATCAAGATATCATTGAGACTACCGAGGGAGAGCCTAGGAGAGGCCTGGGGAAGGGAGGCATTCCCCACCTTCGTGGAGCAGTAAAGAAACACCTGTGAAGACCTAGGGAAGGGAGTCTCCCCTCCCCCTTTGAGTGCAGAACTATACAAAAAAGCCTAGTGAAAGCTAGGGTAAAGAAGCCATGAATTATGAACTGCCTAAGTACCACCCAGAAGGAGGGAGCCCTCCTTCTGGAATCAGGATGTAATCCATTCTATAGTTTTCTTTTGAGTGTAAGGGACGGAAACAGGTTTGGAACCCAGGACAGTGGACTATCTGATTTTTAAGGACATTTCTGACATCATCCTTAGTTTTATTTGAGGAAGGGAAACCCCTCTTAGTCATAGGCACAGGTAGGGTTCTTCCTTATTTTTCTGTTAAATAAAAGTTTATGCCAACAAGCATGCCACCTTTGTGCCCCGCTTCTACTTCTGCACCCTCGTATTTAATCAATAGAGCAAGAACCCTGATCCCTATATTAAGAGAGGCAGGATTCACCCAATGTTGCCTGGCTTTTCTGTATTTATAATGGGGAATGTGACAAATCGAGAGTATTAGTCTCCTCCTGTCAGGCTAGGGAGGTGAGCCCGCTGTGCAAGACCTTTCCTAGGGGCGTGGGCAAGGGGGACCTCACTGGGATAGACTCCCCCTTAGGGCACTATGACTCCCGTTCCTGTGAGACCATCGACCTTGGTAGCATATATGGGACCCTCAGATATGAAGATCCAGAGACTTGGCTGAAGACAAAACTAAAATACCCCATTATGACCAAGGAGGAGGATCTGTCTCTTTAACTGAGACGAGGAAGCTGGAAGGGGAGACTACGCAGAGGAGAGGCGAAGTACAGAGAGAGAAGAGCGTAAGCAGGGGAAGCCCCCTGACGGTGTGACCCGTGACCTTCAGAGGAGTCCTGAGCATCAAAGGGAAAGGCTGCAGGGACTCCTTATCCTGATATATAGCAGGGGTAACCCTCTAGCCATAGGGAAAGATAGGACTTACCTTTATTATTTTAATAAACACCAGTAATAATATCCTCCAAGTGGCCGCCTCCTTCCTCCGACCTGCCATAGCAGACGCGCCACGGATGAGACTGTGCTTTTATACAGATTTGAGACCGGCTATGATGAGAAGGACATCTTGCACTTTAAGGACTTTTATTAATAAATAATGTTAAGAACGAAATAGAAATAATGTATAATAACATTTTACTGTCACTCACCCTCTCCCCCCAATACCCACAAGCTTACCTGTGATAATCCCTTGATTAGCGATGCACCTACCTGTTTTGAACACAAGATGTAGAAAGGGTCAATGATTCAACCCAGGCTGGGAGGAGTCCAGAAGTAAACAGGCACCCCTGTTGTCCCTGATGCAGGACTGGAGTATCCCTAACCCGGACAGAACGAGGGCGCAACTAGGGGATAACAGGAAGTAATCCACAAAATATCCAAGCAGAGAATCTGTGTTTATGAGTTCCAACAGAACAAAGCACCACCCTTCCTAAGCAGCAGAGCGTCCAGGGAGGTAAGGGCAGTGTCTGTAAACAGAGGGGCGCAAAGGGAAAATACAGTCAAAATATTACCAATATAGCGTCCTCAGCGAAAGCACAAGTAGCTGAAAGCCGCGCTCAAACTCTCGAGGGTGGAGGAGCCAGAGTAAACTCAGGGAGGGTCAGGGAGTTGAAAAAGGGGGCCAGTAACCAGAACACAGACAGCGTCCAAAAGGCAGTCCTTGATAGCAATCCGAAGTCATTGGCATGTAACAGGCTAATTCAATGTGGTGTCAAGGCAGAACAAAATCCAGGGATGGTGTCAGGAGGCAAGCCATGTCCAAGTACCAGAGAAACAAAAGACGAAGAAGTTCACAGGAAACAAATGCTGCTCGCCGTAACAACGGTTTAGGAGCAACATCGGTTGGGGGTGGAGGGGGGTGTCCTAAGTAGGAAGCATAAACCAAAGTGTGGCGTGAAACGCAGGAGAGCCAGCGTTCCATGGACGCATGTAGCGCGGGCCCCGTTGAGAACCGTAGTGCCCTAAGAAAGTCGTTGGGTATGTTGCTGTAGGCACCAGGGCGACGCGAGAGAAACGTGGAGTTCTCGTGGGCATGACAGTTTGAGAATTACTGGTGCATTTTTATGGAATACTAACTTCTGAAATATGCATAAATTGATTGATTGAAAAGCAGTCTAGGTCTCGATGAAAAGGCCAGTACTGTGGCATCATCAGGAAAGAAACCCAATTCCTCTTTCCTCCAACTGTGCCAGCGTGATTGTTTGTCAGACACTTGCCACCTGCCTTGCCTTTCTGGCGAAAACACTCCCCCCTTCCCTCCTGTTTTGTGTGGGGAACATAACCCAGCCAGCGCACAAGTCCGTGTAGCAGAAGGAAGCACCCTGACAGCAGCCACCATGTCAGAAGAGAGCCCGGCTTAAATTAGTAACAGAGCACCACGCCACTTGAACAACACCGTATTTATTTATTTAGTAGAATTTTTGTTCTACGCTTCCCCTACCCACCGCGTCTCAGAGTGCCTTAGAAAGTTCAAAGGTTATAAAGGTTGGAGGTGAAACAGAAGTTACAGCATGTTTTCAGGATATGATAGAAAGAGACAGAGAGACAATTGGTAGCATGGGAGATGGAGCAGCGGTCTTATGTGTGGACAAACAGGCATGTTTGAGGCTCGTTCTGAAAGTGGTGATAGAGGGTGCAGTGCGGATATGAATAAGTAAGATGTTCCATGCCATGGGTGCATAGTGGGTGCATTTTAGTTTATAAAGTGGAATGTGTAGGAGATCCTGGATTGCTTCTATGGTGTTTGTGTGGGTGATGAGTTTTAGTTTGTCATAAAGGGTAGATGGGTGGTACCGCACCACTGGCTCTCCTCTGGCTCTTCTCTGGCACATCTACTACAACAGATCCTGCCCACGTCTTCTTCTTGCCCTTCCATTGCCCCTGCCTTTTTTACCATCACACCTGGGTGATACCCACGGCATAGCTGGGTCAGGTTTCTTCGCTGTTGTGCAGTAGAGTAAGGAGCTGGACTAGGCCAACAACGCCAGTTGCCTCTGGCGTCCTACACCTATGCCACATGGATGGACTTGAGCAATGTGTTCCGCTTAATTGACTTCACACCTGGCCATTTTTCCTGTGCTCGAGCTTATCATCTGCTCTCCGGAGTTCCGCTTCCACGACCACACACTTTGGCTTTGCCTCATCTGGCCTCAGATCGGCCCGGCCTCCATCAACACCTCGCCCGGGAGAACACCTGCAGTGAAACGTGGCTTTTGACCGAATGTGGCAGCAAAAGTCTTTTCATCTACGAGGACATCTTGACTCCCTGGCTTCCCTGAACGCAGCGCATTCAGCCCCTCCAGGGACTGGCTCCAGGACCTGTACCATTCTTGAGCTGTCTACACTGTTTCTCCTCCAAACTGCTTTGCCTTCTCCTAAAGATGTCTGATGCTATTATGCCCATTCCTACTTGCTGCACATCTCACTCCTCTACTATCTGTTCATCTACATGTAAGGAAGGCATGGTATCAAAGTAAGACAGACACAAGTGATCACAGTTCAAGTGTGTTTATTGAACTTTATCAGGGGTGTGAAAAACGCCTACTCTAAACCTAACTCTAAGTTGGGAGCAAGCTATGACCATCATATAATAATCATACAGTCCTAGTGGAGTTTAGTCAAATGAAAAGGGCCTAAACTAAAAAATAAACTATTGCCAATCCTTACAGCTATGCTACAAAATAGTGTAGATAATGTTCACAAAAAGAAAGAAGTGTTCACAAAATGATATGTCAGGATGTTTATGCCGCTGGCCTCCCTTCGCCACGTTTTTAGCACGGGACAAGGTGGGTAACTCAAGCACCGCTCACTGCTGGGCTTCTCTGGCACAAGGTCACAGTTCCTTTTACCAACATGAGGGCCTTCTGTGCCCAAGTCTCTTTTGTGCAAAGTCTCTTGCCTCAGAGGACCTAATGTAACAAAAAGCACAAAGAAAAGTTCCTTTTGCAATATCCACGTTGGGCGATTTACTCTTCACCCTGGATCCCCCTCAGCCGGGCTTTGATCCTTCTTTTCACTGTTAGCATCGCTCAGTCGGGTTCACATTTGCCACAACAATTTTCTAGGTGTGTTACTGTTCACCTTAATTCACAGGCTTCCCTCAGTCGGGTTCAGATTGGCCACAACAATATCTTCTTCACGGGTGAATTCTACTGTTCCCCCCGGGCTCAGATCCCCTTTTAATCAATTATTCCCCCTCAGCCATGCTCAGACCAATTTCACTTCGTAGACAATCAAAGTCTTTGGAATGTGCATAGGATTTAACTCAACCCTCTGCAGGACCACTTCGACTTCACCATTCAATATTTACACGCTGGGTGGGGGTACCAAATAAAGACTTTTGAGTGAGCACCCACGTGGCGCTGGACCACTCTGTATCTGGTACATATCTGGGTTTTATAAAGTTCAATCGTACACAAGTACTTTGTTCATACCATGTTGCCGCTTGCAACCTTGAGCATAACACAGTCCAGTCTGCTATCAGTTTCTTCCGACTCATGGCTTGTGCTGAACTCGTTGGCATTGCTTTGCTGTCGGAGTCAAGGACAGTACTACGGTCGCAATCGCTTCTCCCCACCTTGCCTATCAATGCGGGAGGGCCCCGTGTACCTTTGACCCATGCTACACCGTTCATCAGCTGTGATTCTTGGTCTTATTTTTCTTTTTCCTTGAGACTTCTTGAAAGTCACGTTCCTTTCATGAAAAGGACAAAGGTAACTCCCTCCTTATCGTCCTCACTGGTATCACCGCCTTTCTCCTCTGTTTAAACTGCCATCCCAAAATAGCTGCTTCCTAGTGCATTTGGCATGGCTCCAAGTGTGCTTTCGTGCTGCACCTTTTATCCGTGTGGAAAAGTGTGATGGGAGCCAGGTGAGTGTAGTTATCAGTAATTGCCTGACCCTGTCTGACCCTTGTGTTGGGACATGTCAGGTATACGGCTCTGGTGTTAGTGCGTTTTCGCTCACAGTGAACTGTCCGTGAGAAAGTGTTTGTGTCGGAAAGGGGTGGTTCATTTCTAAGTATCCTACCTGGTAGGATGGGGGAATGGGGAAAGGTGTCATAAGGAAGGGGATACAGTGTCTCACTTCCACTCCCCGAAGAACCCCCATCCATGTGATCCTCCCGCACTGGTCCACCCCCAGGAACTGGATCCAATAGCGATGGCCGAGTCCTGGCTACCTGGATGACAGATCCCCGGGGACTAGCGGGTGAGAAACCTTCAGGTTTCTCACATACCGGAAACCCAAATAATCTTTATCTATCCTCCTTCTTTCCCCTACTCTACTTCTATTAATTATGCCGTTTGGAACGCTCTTTCACTATGCAATAAATCCCACTCTGTCCTTGATATTTTCCTTCACTTAAATCTTCATTTCTTGTGTATCACCAAAACTTGTCTCTCCTGGTTCCCTTTCTACATCTGCAACTGCCTTTGTGCACACCCCCATCCTGTGATGCATGGTGGTGGCACGGGCATTCTCTATTCTTCCTCCTTCATTGCCTATCTTTCACCCTCTCTCCCAACCTTTCTCTCTTTCGAATATTCTCTTACCACTTTTATTAAACCTTTTTAAAAAAAATAATTTTATTAATTTTATTTCAACAAACAATACAAACCAAACTTGCAGTGCATACAATAACATTATAAACATAAATCTCTGCAACATGTCTACTGCTTCTCCCCTCCCCCCCTTACGAGCCTATTCCCTTCCGTGTTCTGTTCCTGTAGCTTGTGGTAAGGATTCATCCTCCATGTTTTCCGTTGGGTCTCGTGGTAACCCAAATAACTCTGCTATCAATTGTTTCCAGGCTATCAGGGTGTCATTCTCTCCCACCCCCCCCAACATTACTTGCATCCTGCCATACCACAGTTTCCGCTTTGGCCCATTTCTGTAGCTCTTTCCACCATGCTTCTAGTCTTGGTCTATGGCATGCCTTCCACCCCATAGCAATTCTCCAGTTTGCAAGCGCATACGCTAAGTCCTTTAATTTACTCACATGCTTGAGTTTATGCGATCTCGGAAACCCTCCAATCAAACAGGCCCATACCGTATCCACCACAATTTTGATTCCATTTTCAACCAACTTGTGCGCCACCTCGGCCCAAAAATGCTCAATGGCATGACCAAAACATGTGCACTATTCCGGCATTTTCCTCATCACATTTGGGGCATGCTTGTTGTCCCACATTTTTTAATTTAGCTATTCTCTGGGGTGTCATATACGCCCTATGGGTTACGTACAGTTGTATCTGTTGCAGTCTTGCATTTCTCAACACTTTTTTGTGGTACCTTTGGGCTCGTTCCCACATCCCATCACTCATTGGGGTGTTACGCTCACCTGGCTCCGACAGGCGAGTCGGTCGGACCCGGACAGCTGCGGTCTCCACCCACGTGATGCGTAGTGCAGCGATGACTGACTGGATCTGCCCTCCTAATCTTGTCTGCTTAACCCGTAGAAATATTCTCCTGCAAGTGGAGAGATGGATTTAGCCACTTGTGGATTCAAGTGATGGCACCCCCACAGTCCTCCCCAACTAATCACCTCCGAAATGCCCTCACAGCAATCTCACCTTATATTCTTGAAAGATGAGCTCTCCATCCTGCGTGGATTTGCAGGGGCGCGTCGATTCCAATTACTTCACTGATTTGAAGGCTCGGGAGAGTTCCGGAGAGTATTGACTCTGAGGTTCCTGGTGGGGACCAGTAAGTATTAAGTTCATAGAGTTCAAAATGTCCGATGTTCACTCTTGTTCCCCCCTTCCTTTCTTGTATTGCAGCTGGTGGCGCTCAGGTAAGAGTCTGTATTACCCGGCGCTTTCCGGTAAATGTTGCACAAGGAAAACGTGTTGTTTGTCTCTCTTTACAGATGCGGCACGTGAAAATATGGAGAGTCACAAAAGGTGGTAAATCAGGTAAGTCTATGGTGGTAAGAATTATATTTGTTGGTTCCCTAAGCTCACCTTGTGGTTTTCTTTTGTCTCCTAGGTGCCGAAGTTCAGCGAAGAAATGATGGAGGCAGCGCCGACCCGAAGGATGCTGTGAAGACTGGTGAGTATGGCGCGGCGCTGCAGCTGGAGGTGTGGCGCGTGCAGAAATGATGTTCTTTACAGGTCCGGAGACGAGATGGATCCAGAATCAGGTGTGGAATAGAAATAAGTTTGTTTTCTAACCTTGTCCCTTTCTTTCCTCTTTGTTTTAGGAGCTCCGGATTCGAGGCGGGTGTGGCAGAAGACTGGATGCAGGCTGCAGGCACGGTGAGTGTTACGCTGCTGGATGCAGAATAACGCGAAGCGTGTGTTGCTGGTCGGGAGTGGTTTAAATAGCCTCAAAAGTAGTCCCAGGTAAGAAGTCCCTAGAACCACACCCGAGTAGAAAATAGTCCCTGTAGAAAAATAGTCCCTTTCAGGCTTCATGTTGGATTGGAGTAATTTGCAGCATGGTCTGCCTGAGGAAGTAATGACTATGAGCCTGGCGCCTTAGGCGCCAGGACTGAACCGCGATAGCCCCTAGCCGGGGCTGCTGAGGTTTGACTAAATGTCTAGATGCCTGATCCCGGGGCTGATGGGCTTGGTCCAGATGCCTGGGGGTAGGCATCATGACAGCGGGCTCCTACTTCCTCTTCCCAGTCCCGTCTCAGTTGTGCCACTTCCTGCCCCACCTTGGACATCATCAACTCATATATTCTAGATATCTCGTGTGTCCCCTCTGCGACGTCGTATATTGTGTCTATAGTAGTGTCCGGTTCTTCTGCTAGTGCTAATTCGGACCATGTCTCCTTGATTTTCCGCACCACCCTGTGGTATGTAATATACTGGCCCGTATGTAACCCAGTTTCTTCCTCTAATATCGGAAAGTCCCTTATGTCCCCCTCCTGCCATATATCGCCCAGGGTTGCTATCCCCACCGGTTCCCAGTGTTTCCTAATAATCATCTTTAATTGCTTGTCTTTGCCGGTCAACGCCACTATTGGTACCTGCGGGGAGCACAGGAATGAATTCACCATCAGCTGGCAGGCCCTGCGCCATATCTTCTACCCGTGTAACATCATCTATGGGCGCCCTTGCATGTCTGCCTTAGGCAGCCACATTATTTCCTTTAGGAAGTATGAGGCACAGTCCTGTCGGAACAGCCTGGACTCCGGGGTTGACTCTTCAGAGAGCCATTTAGCTACATATTGCAGCTGGCATGCTATATAGTAATTTCGTAGTTTGGCAGTTTTATTCCCCCTTTTTCGTATGAATTTTGCAGCTTCCAAAGGGCTACCCTATTCCTCGTCCCATGCCAGAGGAAGTCCCTTCACATGCTCTCTATCTTGTCAAAGGTCCGCCTTGTTATAAGATATGGGATATTTCCAAAATAATGCAAGAGTCTCGGTAGGACCGCCATTTTCAACATTGCCCCTCACCCCATCATCGCTAGAGGTAGTTTCACCCAGAACTTCATATTATTTCCAATTTTCCTGATTGCCTCCTCTGTATTATTCTGGTGTTCCTCTTACACTCTGTGATATACATCTATTCCAAGATATCGGAACATGTGCACTGCCCATAGTATCTGTAGTACCGGAAGCTGTTCTAGCAGGGTCCCTTTGTACCTGCCGAGTGGAAATATGCTAGATTTCTGGGTGTTCACGGCTATGCCAGACAGCTTTGCATATCTCTCCATCACTTCCATTATGTACTGGAGGTTTCTTCTGGATGCCTTAAGTACAACAACATGTCATCTGCGTAAAAAGAGATTAGATGCGGTTCCCCTCCTACAGCAATGCCTATTGGGTCACACTGTTGCCTCAGGTATATGGCCAAGGGTTCCAGGGCAAGAATATACAACATACGAGACCACGGGCATCCTTGCCCAGTACCTCTCCGAAGCTGCCACCTCTCTGATATCACTGACCCTGTTTTAACTCTAGCCAATGGAGCGCTATATAGCATTTTAGTCCACTGTAAGTACCCAGGCCCTATCCCATAGCCAGCCAGGGCCGCCATCAGCCACAGCCATTTGACCGAATCAAAGGCCTTTATTGCGTCTAGTGATACAATTGCTAGTTCGCCTTCGTCATCATTTGCATACTCAACGACTCGATGGAGTCGCCTAAGATTGTTGGATATGTTCCTGTTTGGAACATAGCCAGTCTGGTCGGGATGTATTAGTTTAGCAATAACCCTCTTCATTCTGTTTGCCAAAACAACCGTCAATATTTTACTGTCTTGGTTAAGCATTGACAGGGGTCTATATAATCTACAGTTATGACCGGGCTTATTAGGTTTGGGCAGTGGTATAATTGTTGCTTCTCTGAGCGGCTCTGGCAGCCTACCCACTTCATACGCTTCATTCAACATTTCTAAAAGCGGAGGAAGCACTTCATCCTTATATGTTTTATAAAATTTGCTTCGGAGTCCGTCAGTTCTTGGGGCCTTACTAGTAGGCAACTGTCTCACTACTTCTTCCAGTGCCTCTAAGGTATTCGGGCCATTCAGCTCCTCCCGCTCTTCGGCACTAATCTGCGGCAGTCCTATATCTTCCAGTGTTTCTGCTATTTCTGTGCAGTCACTGTCCTCATCATCTCCATACAGGAGTCGATAATACTCCACAAATTCTTGGTTAATTCCCTCTTGGGTGTCTACTAAGCTCCCATCCTCCCTCGTTATTGTCCTGATTGTGGACCTGGGGTCTCACTGTTATATAGCCATGCCAGGACCCTCCCTGGTTTATCCCTCCCCGCATGCTGTCTCTCCGTATACTTCTTATAGCTAAGATTGCACAATCTCTCCCAGTGCCCCGCACATTTCTGCTGCAGTTTAAGCATTCTTTCATTATCTTCCTTGGTGTTACCTCCTTCCCTTATTGCCCTTTCTAGTTCCCTCTCCGTATCTTGCAGTTCATCCTGGATCCCTCCTTGTAGCACTTTGGACTTAGCTATAGCCACCCCCCTCATCACCACTTTAAAGGCCTCCCAAAGCATACCTGCTGTCTCTACACTGTCAGTGTTTATCTAAAAATAGTTTATTATTTCCTCCCTCATATCCTCCCAGAAGATGGTGTCTTTCAGCGCCTCTGCTCTGAGGCGCCATGTCGGGATCTTTGCCCTCAGGGGTCGGTATTTCCATCTCAGGATTAGTGGCGAGTGGTCTGAGAGGACCCTTGCTTTATATTCCGTTTCCATTATCTCAGTCATTAAATCTTGCGTGGCAAACATATAATCCAATCTAGTGTGCACATTTTGTGGATCTGAGTAGTGCGAATACTGCCTCTCCTGGAGGTGATGTGTCCTCCATACATCCACAAACCCGAAATCATCTAACAGCGTATGCAGCGCTCTGGCGGCTGGGGTGGGGCTGTCCGTTTTTCCATCTGACCTATCTAGGGTTTAACACACAGTTGAAGTCTCCTCCCCAGATCACTGCCCCTCCCAAGCACGTACTAGGTTTGTTGCATAAGGTTCTGAAATATGCCGCCATGTTTTGAATTGGGGCGTACATGTTTATAATGCTTATCTCCCTGTTTTCCACCAGCCCTCTCATCATGACCATCCTCCAGTCTGCCTCCACCGCGGACTGTAACAGTTGGAACGGGACATGTGCCGCCACCCAAATGATCACCCCCCCGGCAAAGGCCGAATATGATGCTCCTGCCACAGTCGCATTCCATTTTTTCCGGATCATCTCCATCTTGTCTTGTGTAAGATGGGTCTCCAGCAGCAGGGCTATGTCTACTTTCTGTCTCCGTAGGTATAGCATGACCTTATTCCTCTTTAGATAACTATTGAGCCCTCTGATGTTCCAGGTAATTATTTTAAAATCCCCCATGGCATTTCAGGGTCCCTCTTCTCCCCCCACAAGTGCAGTCGATGACCAAATACTTTCCCATTCTATGCAGGCTCGTCTCCCAACATGAACTTCCCCAAACAACAAACACCCGAAACTTCCCCACCTCATTCCCTCCCGCCTCCCTTCCCTGCCCCAACTTACTCCCCTCCGTTTCCTCCCGCCCCAACACCCTACCCAACTGTTGCCCAGCTCCAGCCCTGGATCTCAGGCACCCCCGTATCTAGCCCTTTTCTGTCAATTGCCTTTACTCACGGCTCAGCAGGGTGAGGTCGCCCTAATGGCGGCCCTACTACTCTAACTCTTGGGGGTAGGTCGTCTCCATCTTGCCACTCCCATTTGCTTCCATGTAAGCGCGCTTAATGCTGCCCAATTTACATTCACATTTAATATTCTAGTCCAACAAGTCCAACTGTCTCTTATTGCAGTTTTCAATGTTATCTGTCCTCGCCCCGCTCTTGTTACCCATGCTACAATCCCTTCATTTTTCACCAGGGCCCCCTCCTTCTCCATCCTTGCATTCTACATAATATGACCCCCTCACCTATCGTGGTCCTCGTGATCTTGCTTCTCGCCTTGTTCTGGATAACCCTGCATATCCAGCCATGCCGCTGCGTCTTCCGGGGTATCGAAAAAGTACGCCTTACTCTTGTGCAGGACCTTGAGCTTTGCAGGACACAAAAGCATGTACTTGATTCCAGCCATACGCATTCTTCTTTTGATCGCCACATAGTTATAACGCTGTCTCGGTACCAACATGGTGTAGTCAGGGTATGCCGTAATGGTTGCAGATGCCCTTTCGTTCGTTCCACCTTTGCGAAAGTACTCCAGGATCTTCTCGCTATCTTTATAGTTCTAGATCTTTGCTATTATCGCCCGAGGAGGGGGCTCCAGGTCCTGGTTTCCTCATTAGGGCCCTGTGCGCCCATTCAACAGCAAATCCTTGGGAAGGTTTGTCAGCTCCTATTTCTTGTAGGATCAAATTCTCCACATAGTCCGTGGGGTCCTGACCTTCCTCTCCCTCCGGTAGGCCGACCACCCAAATGTTGCTCCGTCTCGCAAACCCTTCAGCCTCCTCCACGCGCTTCTCCAAGTTGGCTACCTGTTGCTTCAGAATGTGGACTTCCTTTGCGTTACTTGCGCTGGTTTCCGTATTGGTTTTCACCGTACTTTCTAGGCCGCTTGTTCTTTTAGCCAGCGCTCTTACATCTTGTCGCAACAGGTTTACTTCTAGCCCAACTGCATCTATTTTGGTTTCCAAAGCAGTTCTTAAGTCCGCCATCGCTGTATCCCACGAGGCCTTCAACTCCGTAATGGCTGTGAGAATCAAATGATCCGCTTTTGTCGGGGATATCTCTGCAGGCGCGGCTGCTGCACCTTGTACCGGGGTGGTCGGAGTCTGTTGCAGCTTGGCAAAAATGTCCATAGTGGGTTGCTTACTCTTGGTCTTGCCTCCTCTCACCGACATTGTGCAGTCCTGCCTTTGTGCCGAGGCCCAGCTTTTCTGTAACGTGCGGGCCCTGCTTCCCCGTTCCTCCTTCTCCGTGGTTATAGCACGCTGTGGCACCACCAGACCGGTGTGTCTCTTGTGCCTTAACCCAGTCCACTTCTTGAGGGCTACACCTCTCGATCTCGTCGCCAATCCGTTGCAGCTCACGCGCGCCGTGAGCGGCTTGTGCACTGTGTTGCGGACCGCTTCCAGCGAACTCGTTCTATGGCACCAGTGCAGTTCTCTTAGCCGCAGTTGCTTTCGCTTCACTTTCCACCCACTGCGCTCTCCTTGCGAACCTCTGTCCGCCGTTGGGCTGTTGGGCCTACCTCGGCCTCCTTTGTTCTAGCGCGCCGGCCATTTTGTCTGGGGTGTCGCACCGCGGCCACAAACTTTCAGTTGATCTTGCCAATAGTCCTGCAGCCATCGAGGACTCAGCTCTCCATCAAACTTGCCCCTCGCCCTTATACATCCAATAGTATCATTTTGAGCACGAACATGCCTTTTTTAGCTCATTTTCACGCAGGATCATATCGGATCGTCGGGAGCAGCTCGGAAGACACGTCCTACTCCATGGCCCTCTAACCACGCCCCCCCCTTTTATTAAACCTTATTCCCATATCTTCTTATTGGTTTATCGTCCTCCTGGCCCAGTTGCTACCTTCTGTAAAGATACTGATACTTTATGTTCTGCTGTTCTACCTTTTTCCTCCCCGCTCATCCTTCTGGGTGATTTCAATCTCCATCTCTCCTCTACTCACTCCTCGCTTCGGTTGTGACACCCACACGACCCACACGTACAATCCAGACCACCCCACCTGATACCTGCTCCAGACGTTCCACACAGATTTGCATCCCTAAAATCCATCACGCGCGGAGTTCCGCGCTGGGAAAACATCAATCAATGCTCCTGGCGATTGTGGCCCCGATGGCGATGGGGTGCATCACGAAACGCCGGCACCACTTCCTGGTCACGTGCCATCCGATACTGGTCACGTGATACTAGGAGATTTCGCCCAACGAATCCCGTTGCCGCTTCCTGCTCCTCTGTATCACGTGACACGCCATGCCGCCCATGTGACCTGATGGGGATGCAGTCACATGATCTGGTCTCTGGCATAAAGGAACACTGATCACGGACTACTCCGCTTCTCAGCTGTTCAACAGTGTTCGAGTGGCGTTTCGTTTTGCTTGGATCCCGTTCTTCTGGCTATTAGACCTTGAGTTTTTGGAATTGGACTGCTTTCGCTTTTTCCCTTGGATTTGTTGCTTGGAACTCTGTTTTCTTGGATTTTTGACCTTGTGCTTCGTGTTACTGGACTGCCTTCGCTTGTACCTCCGAATTGGTGTTTTGGAACTTTTGCTCCTCAGGATTTTGGAACTTTGGCTCACGGACTTAGGACTGCCTCTGGATACCGTTCTGCTTGTGTGGACTCTGTCCTTTGAACGCTGAGCACTACTTCAGGTGCTTTCATCAAGGGGAACCAGGTTACCCGTCCTCCTCTGGGTGTTCTATTATTCTCCACCACCTGGGGACTACCAGCTCCCTCCTCTCATTACAACATTGGTAGGTGCTGTTCTTACTTCCTTCCTACTATTGCCCTTTGTGATTACCTTGTATTCAGATTTCCTAACCTGCTTTCCTTGCAGCTACCTGGTACCCGCGCTCCTGCCTCTTGTGCACCTGTGGTCTCAATAACTGGTTAGGGAGCATTCTTTGATTTCTCCCTGACTGGTGCTTGGGGACGGAGGTGTCCATAGACATCGCAGTAATCTCGGCGTGACAGCTTCCACTTCTTGCTATTCTCGATTCCTACCACCTCTCTGCTCTTTTGGCTCATCCATCCTATTCATCAGGCTCCTGTTTGGACCTTATATTCGTTCCTTCAGTACTCTGCTCTCCTGTCCCTGCCCTTCCCATCTATTCTTCGCATCATCATCTCTCCTTCTCCATTGTTCCTCAGCCCACTGCGCCTTCCTTTGTTTGTTCTGAGGCACCCACCTATACCTGTCACAATCTCTGTTCCTTCAATAACCCCCTATTTATCTCCTCCTGTATTTCCACTGCTCCATCTCATTCCACATTCTCTGCTCTCTCGCCTGATGTTGATGCATCTTCTCTGTCTTTGTCAATTGATACCCTTTATCCTTCTTCTTTTTCTCCCACTCACAAACCCTCTCAACCTTGGCTTTCTTCTCATCTCCGTTCAATGCTGTGAGTGTTGCGTCACATTGAACGTTGCTGGTCCAAATCCCACTTGCATGCTGATTCTTCCTCGTTTTCTTCTTATCAATGTGAGAAACCAAATGGTGTCTCACCTGCTAGTCCTAGGTGATCTCTCTTCCAGGTGGCCAGGGCACGGCCATCGCCTTTGGATTGAGACCCTGGAGGTGGACCAGTGCGGGAGGATCGCCGGGCTAGGTGTCAAGCTTATAAGGGAATAGGGGTCTCAATCCCCTCTTCCGAACCACAGAAGCCAAATAGATTGACCCCTTCCACCGTGGTTGGCACGGGCGCCTGAATACTAATATCACAGGAAGCCACGTGGCAGCCAATGGGGGGAATATGGAGTTAGGGAAAAGGGGATGGAGTGACAAAGGAAAGGAGGGGAACATACACAAGAAAATACATACAAGACAGCGGTATTCCTGAACCTGAACCTCTATTTTCTTGAACGCCTAACCTGACCTCCTATAACTGTAATGAACTTGTTACATATGAATCATAATAGCTCTTTAAACTCCACTTTGCATCTCATAGAATACAAGCGGATAACCTAGAACATCGACTTAGAACATAACATATGGATTGAACATAACGTAGGACTTGGACAGTCATTTCTTGCAAGCTAAATGGCACAAACAAAAGAGTGTCCCTTTTTATGATGACGCGAGACACATGGCCCGTCGGGCACAATGAAGCCACAAACAATGATTTAGGAAAAAAGACACACATGAACATGCCCTTCGTGTTCTTTACATAGTCCTTTCCAGTGCCCAGTTTATCCGTTCAGAGTTTTATAGCAAGATTCTACATATGGCGTGTCTAATGCCTGGCATGTATCTTAGGGCGTGTTACCTCCCACACATTGAAGTAGTCAATTAATAAACAAGTAAGCATATAGCAACTCCAGTATATGAAAACACTTAACGGATGGTCCGGATGCCTCACAAGGACATCCGGACCCTGAAGAGCGATGCCCGAAGCTTATGAGAGCCCACTTCACCGCCGCGGCCGTGGTTATTCAACTGTTCGTCACCGTCGCGGCCTGGGGAAACTCCAAAAGTCCTTCGGCGTCTGAGAATTTCTGCATGCCTGCTCCTAAACTGCCGTCCGCCGTGCTAACAATCATTAATTACCTGCACCGAGGCACGGGCAGCGGCGAGCTTTAACCGTTGCAGCTAATGAGCAGCTGTTGTAGCGCGCGATAGAAGAACTACATCTCTTTCACGCCTCATGGGAAATGTAGTTTATGGCCTCTTGTAAAGCAAGAAGTGCCTACCTGAAGCTTTCCTCAGATTCCTGACACTAGGGGTCTTCAGGGAGTGAGGGTGAGGCAACCGATGGTGAGAGGCGGTATTCCCCCATTTCCCGTACCAATGCCCAATCCTATTTTATAGGATTCTCCAATGTCCTAACTTCCCCCCTCTTTCTACAAACTCTGGACAGAGGAAGAGGGCGACTGAGAGTAAAGAGGCTAACCCTTACATATCTCATTGGACATGTCCCGCTAATCAGGTCAGGCAAAGTCAGGCACTTGACTTTAATCACATACACCCGATACCCATTAGCTCTCCCCACACGGATAAAAGGCGGAACGTAGAGACACACTCTGAGCAAGGTGGAACACAGGAACGAGTTGAACTTCTGGGGCAAAGGCAAACCCACTGGAGCAGCACGACCGGTCGAGGGGCGAGGGAAAAGTATAGGGAAACCCAGGAGATCCCTGCAGGATGTTGTTGCCTCCAAAGAGCCGTGAAAGAAACACAGAGAAGGCCAAATCCCAGTCAAGAAGACAGCATTGTGTTTCAAGGATGCCGGCGACCCTCCCGGGTGAACGACAGAGTTGGGGAGGCGAGGCCAACCCTGTGATATTAACCTTGACTCGTGAATTAAAGCCGCAAAAGACAAGAAAGGAATGCACACAGCCAGTGAGTTAGCAAATGACATGAAAGGCGGGTGTGTGTTAAGGAAAGATTGAAGTTGCCACAGTATATCTCGGTCTCCTTAGAGTTCTTACCCTCCTGGCTTGTATTGAACCTTGTGGCATAGTTGTTTTTAAAGTGTATGCATATGACATATCACTGAGTAATGTAGGCAAAGCCACCAGCAAGTTGCCCTAGGCAACAAATAGTTTAAAAGATGCAATAATCAAATGTCAAAAGAATACAAAGTACCTCTCCCTCGGGCCCCGGCCTGCCGAACAAGAGAACAGAACTCTGGTTGCACTCTTGGGTGTGAGCGCGCGGCTGTGCTCGGAGTCGGCCTATTGAAAATCTGGCGTAAAATGTACCCAAATATCATTTTGTTTGGGATTGTAGTATTAAAAGCATTGGAGGATGGAAATAGGTTAAAAAAGTCAGTAATTATCCAAGGAGAGGAAGGTACACAGCACCAATCCACAACACCTCACAGCCTTGGAAGAGAAGATAGAGTCCAGCCGAACAGCACTCTGGTCACACTTTAAAAGACTGCATAATAAAGCAGGAGACCTGTATGAGTTTGTTGTATGTATAAGTGTGAGGGACAGATTCCTTTTATTAGAGTGTTTACCTTTAGTTTTTGTTTGATAGGCAGGGAAATCCTTGGTAGGTTAAGGATCATGAGGCGTTCATCATACCCTTATAATTTAATGCAATTGCTACTTGTGAAAAACCTTTATCTACTTGTGCACCACGTATTTGTGAACTTTCAAACCATCTTGGCCGACACTAACACCTTCATTTGACATTACTGATTGAATGTTGCCAATGTTTGTGACCAGTATGTTGGGTTCTGGCACACACATAAAGAAGTGTGGCCTGTTGTCCTTCAATACAATTGGTGATGGGGTGTTACAGAATACATGTGTGTTGTGTGGTTTTTCATACGCCCCATCATCTTCAGCGTTGGTATTCCTCAAACGTAAGTACAAAGATGAGGAAAAAGAACGTGGATGTAATGCCTACATTACTTACGGGTCTTCCTGACACAGAATGCAGCACCCACCTCTGCTGCCCTCTGGGTAATGGGTGGGCCCATGGTCCTCGGCCGGAAATGGTTACTGGTGCTGTGAAGGCATCATGAAGTAAGACACAGACAACAGATTTACTTTTCTAAATAAAATGGTTTATTTGTCTTAAATGTAACTTGCCCTGCACTAAGGTGGGATTTCCCTACCTTGAGAAACTAAGGATAGTCTGTGTCATTAAGTTCAACTCAAAAGTCTGCCTGTGTCCAAAACCTATACTTGCCCTCACAACTAAAGATATACAATGTGCAGGATTGTTAGCAGCAAATGAACCAGTGTTCCAAATAAAGCTCTGAGCTTTTTCCAGCTCTTAGCTTGCTTTTCAGCTTCCCCTTCCCCGAGTTCAAAACAGTTCACAAAGTATCTGGGTTCTCTTCCCCAAGAAGGCAGCTCTTCCAGCTTCAAAACTGCAATCAGTTCAACTCTCTTGGCTTTCAATAAAAATTCCAGTTCAACTTCATAATCATCCAGGCTTTTCACTAGTTTGCTGTCAAGACTTGATAGTCGTGTAGATTATAAATGCCTCCGTCCCTAGGTACTACACAGGGAGATATAATATAACTCTCTGTGCAATCTTTAAGGCCACAGGTGATAGGTACTGGAACGCCGGAACCACGGAACACTGGAAACCCCAAGGCCGCTGTAAGGCAAACAATGGTTTAGCACAAACACCAATAGTAACAGCCGATTACGGACAGCTGACAGTATCAGAGAAATGGCTTACCTAAGTGTGGAAGGAGTGTCAATTCTACCCAACTGGGACCTTGGGAGCAAAGCACATGGTGGGGGTAGGTAAGAACCCTCAGTGAATGGTATGAGTGACCGCAGAAGGACAGCAGCAGTAGGTCACGGCTTTATGTACCAAACGCTGGAAATACCTGTAGATGAAATGTCACTCGATGCTTCAATGGAGGAAGAAACAAGAAGCATTCCAGCAAAAGGAACGCCACGAGAAATCCGAGCTGACTCGTGAGTCCAGGTAAGTTCGAAGAAAACAACAAATCCTAGGGCTGAAGCAGAAGGAGTCCATTTGAACAGTCCGTGGGTCAGAGCAACAAGAGATCCATTTGAGAGGTGCCAAAACAGAAGGGAAAGACAAAAGGAAGTCCGTAATTCGTAGTCTGTGATAAGAATATGCCCGGAATCAAGGTCGAGGAGAACGCCAAACAGTGCTGGTGCGCGACAGCTGTGAAGCACTGTGTGAGTGTGGAGACCCGGCTTTTATCCCGTTGCTATGGAAGCCTTGTCACGTGAGCAGCACTTCCGTGTCATGTGACCTGTGACTGTATCACGTGAGCGGGCCTTTCTTGTCACGTGCCCCGGAAGCGAGCATGACTGCCGGGTATCAGGACGCCAGACTCTGCCTGACCCAATGCGCCAAGGAAGCTGCCAATACAGGAATGGATGTAGTCGTCCCAAATTATATATCCTCATGCGGTGATTAGTACCAGTCCTTGCACGAGAGAAGCAGACCCCAGGCTGTCGCTGTCCTACATATGCAAGCCGGAGGTGAAGGTGGGTGTATGTGCTGTGGGGACAGTAGCAGGTGCAGGGACGTAATGCATGACATAGTCACCCCCCCAAGGTCCCGCGACCCTGTGGGCAGGATGGATGCTCACGGTGGAAACGGGAAACGAGACGAGGAGCACTAACATCCCCAGCAGGGACCCAGGACCGCTCCTCGGGACCATGCCCCAACCAATCAACCAGATACTGCAAACGACCCCTAAATAAACGGCAACCCAGGATAGCACTGACCTCATATTCATCAGTGGCATCCAAGGAGACCGAGGCAGGGGGAGAAACAAGGCGGGTTGGGCCAGGGCATGGCTTGAGCTGGGAAGTGTGGAAAACCGGATGGATGCGCCAGGCCACAGGAATCGAGAGGCGGTAAGCCACAGGATTTATCACACATGAGACCTTGTAGGGACCAAAGAATCGGGGCAGAAGCTTGCAACAACCCGGCAGGCAGAGGTGGTAAGTGGATAGCCAAACTTTTTCCCC
Organism: Ambystoma mexicanum; assembly: GCF_040938575.1. Lineage (NCBI taxonomy): Eukaryota > Metazoa > Chordata > Amphibia > Caudata > Ambystomatidae > Ambystoma > Ambystoma mexicanum. The sequence goes on along the minus strand of NC_090937.1, from coordinate 1,669,409,974 downwards.
AACGGAATAGTCAGGGGCAGCTGTCCGCCTCCTGTCCGCCATGGACTTCAGGGACACCTGGGCTTCGCGGAGATGAACAAGGGTCTGGGCATGAACAGTTGACAGATCCCTGACACAGGATGTAGCAGCAGGAGTATCAGATAAGGAGAGGTCGGGGAAAGGTAGTGTGCGAGGGTGCTGACCTTAAAGTGAATAGAATGGCGAGAATCCCGTGGAGGCGTGTAAGGCGTTATTGTAGGCGAACTCAGCAAGGTGCAACATGTGGAACCATGACTGCTGATGTTGTAACGTCAGGCAATGCAGGTATTGCTCCATTGACTGGTTCACCCGCTCGGTCTGCCCGTCCGTCTCGGTATGGTAAGCCGAGGAGTAGCGGGCGTCCACCCCTAGCAGCTTAGTCAGAGCTCGCCAAAATCGGGGCGTGAATTGGGAACCTCTATCATATATCAGTATTGAGGGTAACCCAAACAAGCAAAATACGGACCTGAAGAACAACCCAGCCAAAACAGGGGTGGAAGGGATTCCTGAGCATGGGATAAAGCGAGCCATCTTGGTGAAAGAGTCCACCACCCACACTGTTTCGAACCCCTGCACCCAGGGTAGGTAAATGACAAAGTCCATTGTGAGAGTGTGCCAAGGTCTTGGGGGTACTGGCAAGGGTTGAAGCAGACCTAAAGGGCGTCCCCTATGGGTTTTACACTGGGCACATACTGAACAGGTGTTCACATAGTTGTCAACATCCCGCTAAATCAAAGGCCACTAGCACCAACGCTTCAGCATAGCTCGAGTACGTCTCTGACCAGGGTGTCCATTGATGGTGGCATCATGGGACCATTCTAATGCAAGGTTATGTGTGTCAGTGGTGGGCAAAACTAACCTATTTTGCACAAAAGGTAGGCCGTCGTGATACACTGGATCCCACTCTGACAAATAGTCCGGGTGCTGGGACACCCACGGACGGATAGAGGCTAACAAGAACAATGGAGAGGTGCAAAGACAAACCACGTTCTTCCGTTCCAGTAGGGTTTCGGGAAAAAACAGTAATGATATTCCCCCGGGGGAATGGGATAACGCATCAGCCTTCCCATGTACTAAACCAGGTCTGTGTTTGATCTGAAAATTGTAGGCTGCAAAAAAGAAATGCCATCGAACCTGTCGGCTGTTGATACATTTGAGGGAGGCCAGATCTTGCAGGTTGCGATGATCCATAAACACAACTATCTGATGTTTAGCTCCTAAAAGATGGTGCCTCCATAATTGGAAACCGTCCTTTACTGCCATGAGTTCTTTTTCTGTGACAGTATAATGTGATTCATTGAAAGTAAATTTTCGGGACTGGAATGCCACGGGATGCAGACGACCAGAGAAAGGACAGGCTTGTGAGAGTACAACGCCCAGAGCAAAAGAGGAGGCATCTGCCTCCACCACAAAAGGCAGTTCTGGGTCAGGATGCTGGAGGACTGGGGCTGTGGTAAAGGCAGCCTTCAGAGACTCGAAGGCTCTTTGATGTTCTGCCGACCAGAGAAACGGGACATGAGGACTAGTCAAAGCTGTGAGGGGGGCAACAATAGAGGAGAAACCATAGATGAAGCTTCTATAAAAATTAGCGAACCCGAGGAAGGACTGCAGGGTTTTTAGGTTTACAGGTACTGGCCAGTCCAGCACAGCTCGGATTTTTGAGTGGTTCATAGAAAAGAACACTGGTGTGATGTGGAACCACACAAATTCGACTTTGTCGATGTGAAATAGACACTTTTCCGGTTTGGCAAAAAGAGAGTGTTATGCAATCGGGAAAACACTTCTCTGACATGTGACACATGTTCCTCCAGGGAGTGTGAAAATAAGAGAATGTCATCCAGATAAAAGATAACGTTGATATTTAGTATATCGCTGAACACCTCATTCATAAAACGTTGAAACGTGGCTGGTACATTGCAAAGACCAAATGGCATGACATTGTACTCGAATAAACCATGTCGGGTACAAAAGGCGGTTTTCCATTCATCCCCTTTAATTATACGGACTAGATTGTATGCCCCTCTGAGATCGAGCTTAGAATATATGGAGGCATGTGTCAATCGGTCAAGTAAAGGGGTGATGAGGAGTAGCGGGTATCGATTCTTGATGGTGATTGCATTTAGGCGCGATAGTCTACACACGGGCGGAGGTCACCCTCCTTCTTTGGAACAAAGAATATCGGACTGGCTGCGGGTGACGTGGAAGGACGGTTGTGAACCAAATGTAATGATTTCTGGATGTATGCTTTTAAAGCCTGATACGGGGAGTGAGAGAGTGAGTAAATACGGCCACTAGATATGGTGGAATCAGAAATGAGATCTATGGGATAGTCGTATGAACGATGTGGTGGTAGGATTTCAGCTGTCCTTTGATTGAATACCTCTTGGAAGTCATGGTAGACCACGGGAATGCCCATAGCAATGGCGCCTACCATATGGGGTGTCGATTCAGAACCCTCGGCATCATTAAAAGTGAGCTGTGCGACCGCTCCTAATGCTTGTGAGGGAGTTACCTGTCCTTCAGGTACTGTGAGACAGTAATACTGACATATCTCGGATTCAAAATGCACTTGTCCCGTTTTCCAATCAATAAGGGGATTGTGCTTCTTTAGCCAAGGGATTCCCAGGATGAGACCAAACTGTGGCATGGAGATCAGGTCAAATGATATTGTCTCTTTATGGGTATCTTGAACAATCAAGGTGAGAGGAGCAGTCTGTTGTCTGATAGGGCCTGACGCCAGGGCAGTGCCGTCAACCGCCTGGACCGGTTCTGGACGTTGCTTGTTCACTAGGGGTAGATTTAGTGACGCAGCTAGTGTTATGTTGATGTAATTACCCGTGGCCCCGGAATCAATGACAATCTTGACTGAATGCGTGACTTCTGGGACTGGATTCAGAATGGCCTTTACTACAATGGGTCTTATACAGCTGAAAGCGGGGACTGGATCTGAGGGGGACAAAAGAGTGCTCGATCTACGCCCCATATCTAGGATCGAGCTTTCTAAAAAACCTGATTCTTCATTTTTGGACAACGAGGACACTCCTTGACGAAATGCCTGTTTAAGCCACAGTAGAAACAGGCATTGTCTGACCTCCTACGTTCTATGGAAGAGATAGGGCTGTGGATTCCTCCAACCTGCATAGGTTCTCCGGAGGATTCAGAAGGGGTTGTGATAGATTGTGCGCTAGAAAACCCTGCTTCGGCCTTCCGTTCAGTTCTTCAGGCATCTACCTGTAAGGCCAGATCCACCAGGTCAGGGTATTGTGTCGGTAATGATGGAACGACCGAAAGCTCGTCTTTCATAGGGTTGCTTAGACCCCTATAGAAAACCACGCCTTCTTGCTCTCGGGCCATGAGGTTTCAACCGATAGCTGATTTAAATGTGTAATGTATTCTTTGAGAAAGTTCTTTGCTTGACTTAAATCCAATAACTCCAAGTCTCGTGATTGGGCCTTGTGTCGGGTATCGAAAACCCAGGTTATCTCTGCTACTAACCAGTCACAATCGTAAGGCTGTACTGTCATTTTCCAATAGAGGGTTAGCCCATGTAGCAGCAATGCCCATCAAATGGGACAAGGTGAATGCAGCCTTAGTGGTAGAGTCCGGGAAAGCTAATGGTCTACAAAGGAAGTGTAGTTTACATTGATGGAGGAATGTGCGGAATTTACTAGGGTCGCCATGAAACCTCTCTGGAGCTTCCAAGAGAAATGGAGTGGGAACAACCACTGGGACATGAGGAGTAGCACTGGGGGCTGTGGGTTGGGGTGCTACATCCCCGAACTCTGGGTCTGCAGGTAGAGGGTGGCAGGCACTCTGTATGGAGTCAAGGCGTTCGTGAATGGCCGTGGTGGCTGCTGCCATGTCAGCCCGTAGAACAGTAATTGCTTGGACTAGAGCGGCCACAGGATCACCAGCTGAGTCCTCCATAATCTAGATGACAAGGTACGGCTTCACAGTCTGTCAAGACTTGATAATCGTGTAATCGTGTAGATTATAAAGGCCTCCGTCCCCAAGTACCACATAGGGAGATATAATATAACTCTCTGTGCAATCTTTGAGGCTACAGGTCATCGATACTGGAGCGCTGGAACCACGGAACACTGGCAACACCAAGGCCGCTGTAAGGCAAACAATGGTTTAGCACAAACACCAATAGTAACAGCCAATTATGGACAGCTGACAGTATCAGAGAAATGGCTTACCTAAGTGTGGAAGGAGTGTCAATTCTACCCAACTGGGACCTTGGGAGCAAAGCACGTGGTGGGGGTAGGTAAGAACCCTCAGTGAATGGTATGAGTGACCGCAGAAGGACAGCAGCAGTAGGTCACCGCTTTATGTACCAAACACTGGAAATACCTGTAGTTGAAATGGCACTCGATGCTTCAATGGAGGAAGAAACAAGAAGTGTTCCAGCAAAAGGAATGCCACGAGAAATCCGAGCTGACTCGTGGGTCCAGGTAAGTTCGAAGAAAACAACAAATCCAAGGGCTGAAGCAGAAGGAGTCCAGTTGAAAAGTCTGTGGGTCAGAGCAACAAGAGATCCATTTGAGAGGTGCCAAAACAGAAGGGAAAGACAAAAGGAAGTCTGTAATTCGTAGTCCGTGATAAGAATATGCCCGGAATCAAGGTCGAGGAGAACGCCAAACAGTGCTGGTGCGGGACAGCTGTGAAGCACTGTGTGAGTGTGGAGACCCGGCGTGAGCGGTCCTTTCTTGTCACGTGGCCCGGAAGCAAGCGTGATTGCCGGGTATCAGGAAGCCCGACTCTGCCTGACCCAATGCGCCAAGGAAGCTGCCAATACAGGAATGGATGAAGTCGTCCCAAATGATATTTCCTCTTGTAATGATTGGTACCAGTCCCTGCACGAGGGAAGCGGACCCCAGGCTGTCGCTGTCCTACATGTAAGCCGGAGGTGAAGGTGGGTGTATGTGCTGTAGGGACACTAGCAGGTGTAGGGACATTATGCATGATAAAGTCACCCCCCAAGGACCCACGACCCCGTGGGCAGGATGGATGCTCACGGTGGAAACGGGAAACCAGACGAGGAGCACTAACATTCCCAGCAGGGACCCAGGACCGCTCCTTAGGACTATACCCCAACCAATCCACCAGATACTACAAACGACCCCTAAATAAACGGGAACCCAGGATAACACTGCCCTCATATTCATCAGTGGCATCCAAGGAGACCGAGGCAGGGGGAGAAACAAGGCGGGTTGGACCAGGGCATGGCTTTAGCAGGGAAGTGTGAAAAACCGGAAGGATGCGCCAGGCCACAGGAATTGAGAGGCGGTAAGCCACAGGATTATCACACATGCACGGCTGTCAGAAGATGTGGTGAGGCCCGGGGCAAAACATTTGGTGAGGCCCCCTTACTATTTTTTGCACTCGGCCAGTGGCGGCACCTTCGCAAGGGAGACTCGAGAAATCTCCCCTTGAGTTTGTGTGCAGGATCCCAAATATAGTTTATTACTACAACTCCAAATTAACTACAGCAAAGTTAGATTTCTCTACTGAAGAAAGGTTTATGCCAGACTAACCTTTGTATCATATGCAATAATATATATATAGGATGGCATGAGCTCTCCACTGCACCACCTGCCACTCTCTGAGGGTCAGTCACTTTTCCAAGCAAAGAGTTGGGGCAGATCTCTTTCTTTGGCTGGGTGCTCCCTCTGGAAACAGCCTCCCTGCCCATCTGAAACTTGAGCAGAACCATCTCCGGTTCCGGAAGCAACTCAAGACCTGTCTCTTTGCTTCTGCCTTCTCTCTTCCTCTCCCTTGCTGATCACCTGCCTGATCCATGCACTGGTCACCTGGTCAAGCTCTGAATCCGGGCCCAGGTCCTGTTGTAATCCTGCACTGCCTCTTGGCTCCCCTGCACTTGTGGTCTGTATCTGTAACCCTACAGTCCCCACTCTTACTCTTATTCTCCACCCGTTGGCTGCACTTTAGTACCCACAATTGCCACCCGTTGGCTGCACTCTTGTTTCTCCTTTGTTTCTGCACTTCTGCATCCTACCCCACACTCGGCACTTCTTCCCTCCCCCCTTCCCTGCTCTTGCGCAATCTGAATTATACAAGGCCTAGTAAGATCTGTGTTTTGTCCTACTGTTTTGTTTCTCCCTCCTTGCCTTGTCGCACCTAGAAACACTTGTGTACAGGCACGTAATAAATTCCATATCATATAATTAAGGAGCACCCTGCCCCTGTGTGCGCATTAAAACACACACCATACACAGTGACAAATGATGTACAGTGGAGGCTGGTACATTTCTGAACTTAGAGGCTCAAATGTTTGTGCCAATTAGGCAGGGTCAACAGAGCACAGTAAAGGAGCCCAAACCAAGCAAGGGTTGCTTGAGGGGGGTTCTCACTCCCAAGAAAATGTTTTAAACAGTGGGTTAAAATTATGCATTTTACAGCACTTTCTCTGTAAAATTGGGTAGAAATCCATACAGTTTGCAATTGGTTTTGTATGGAAGCACATGGAAAATCCTAATAGTTGCAAACCACAAACCGTGCATAGGAACATTTTCCAATACATTTCATGCCGCCTTTCCACGCAAGATATGCTAGTACACAAATATATTCATGCTGGTTGTTCTAATTATGTCCATTCAGGCTGCATCAATATATGCCATTATTACCATGTACGGACTCCCAGCCAGTAAAAATGCCATGCCACAGAAAGTATATCCAGGCTGACTGTGTACCATAAGTGTTATTACTGGCTAGAATGGCCTACATTCAATGTGGGCCAATTTTGCCAAGTAGTATGTTTGCTTTAACCTTGATGAATAGTCCTGTGCATCAAGGGTAAACCAAAAAGAGCACTGGCAATGCTAACAGTTTGGGCATTCATGTAGGCATGGGAAAGCCACTTCTGTATTGGTATTAGCTGGCCATTGATAGTGCCGGTGCAAAATGGTTTGAGTACCTGAGCAGCTAATAGCAGTGTCTGGCAAATGCCTAATACTTAAACACATGCCAAAACTGTTGGCTTTGCCAATGCTTGTTTTTAACAAAACTTCAGCGAAAGACACGCAGGGTGTTTTTAAATCGAGTGGCCAAAGGCAGACCTGATTAAGACATTTTTATTACACCAGTTCCATGTTTACAACTCCAATGAAGTCATGAACTCTCAGGAGACTCCTTTGAGGAAACACTTGCAGGCTTATTGAGGGCAAAGTTTGATGGTAAGGTGTGTTTAAAGCTAGCTCAAAGTGTTCCAGTGAGGAGGTGTTTTGGGTGGGGTGGGCAGAAATTGGGTGAGAATTGCCATAGGGATTAGCATGGTCATGAGAAGAAGGGAAGTGGTGACATGAGACATCTCATTCTCACAATAGTCTGTCCTTAAGTGTGATGTTTCAGAAATGAAGGCAAGAGGTAACTGCTTGTAACATTGAAGCTGCACCAGAATAGTCTCATTCCAATGTGGAAAGATGTTAGGTGCCCCCCCACAAGGAAGTTTGCCCCTCCCCCAAAGCCTCTGATGTTAGCGCCTCTCCCAACATTTCAAGTGTTAGTCCCCTCTGCCCCTTGACATTTTAGCCTATGTGCACCTCTGATGCCATGAACCCACCCCTTAATGAAGTGGCCCCCAGGGTGGCTACATTTAGGGGTGGGGCTGAACACACTCACATACAGCACTTTCACCCATGCATTCATCCACCAGTTACACAACTCCATACATACATGCATATATAAAACCAAACACAGCATTGACACAAACAACCACCAACATGCACGCATGCATTCATACATACACATATACATACTAATTTAAATACACATATATACACGTTTAATTTAAAATAAAAAACACTTACCTTACCTCCATGCACTCCGACACATGGACGTGCTGTCTGACAGGAGAGAACTCCTCTCCCATCAGTCAGCGTGGTCACGCTGAGCACCGGGAACACACTGACTGATAGGAGAGGGGTCCTCTCCCATCAGTCAGGGTGGTCACTATGAGCAACGTGAACACACTGACTGGCAGGAGAGGGGTCCTCTCCCATCAGTCAGGGTGGTCACGCTGAGCAACGTGAACACACTGACTGGCAGGAGAGGGGTCCTCTCCCATCAGTCAGGGTGGTCACTATGAGCAACGTGAACACACTGACTGGCAGGAGAGGGGTCCTCTCCCATCAGTCAGGGTAGTCACTCTGAGCAACGTGAACACACTGACTGGCAGGAGAGAACTCCTCTCCCATCAGTCAGGGTGGTCACGCTGAGCACCGTGATCACACTGACAGGAGGGGGGTCCTCTCCCATCAGTCAGGGTGGTCACTCTGAGCAACGTGAACACACTGACTGGCAGGAGAGGGGTCCTCTCCCATCAGTCAGGGTGGTCACTCTGAGCAACATGAACACAATGACTGACAGGAGGAGTCCTCTCTTGTCATTTAGCATGTCCACGTTGTCAACTGAATAACGGGAGGCAGCAGAGCCCACTTCTGAGCTCTGCTGTCTCCCATTATTTTGCTGCTTGTTGCGGAGCCAAACGGCTTCACAACAAACAGCAAAACCATTTCAGGGGCAGAGAGGAGACAGCACAGTCCCCCGTGTGAATAATGGACACGGGTGGACTGTGATGCCTTCTACTTAGGAGAGGGGGCCGCGAGGCCCCCTGCAAGTGCGAGGCCCGGGGCAGTTTGCCCCCCTGAACCCCCTTCGTGACAGCCCTGCATGCATGAGACCTTGTAGGGACCAATGAATCGGGGCAGAAGCTTGCGACAACCCGGCAAGCGGAGGTGGCGAGTGGATAGCCAAACTTTGTCCCCAACGGAACAGTCAGGGGCAGCTGTCTGCCTCCTGTCCGCCGTGGACTTCAGGGACACCTGGGCTTCACGGAGATGAACAAGGGTCTGGGCATGAACAGTTGACAGATCCCTGACACAGCTGTAGCAGAAGGAGTATCAGATAAGGAGAGGTCGGGGAAAGGTAGTGTGCAAGGGTGCTGACCATAAAGTAAATAGAATGGCGAGAATCACGTGGAGGCGTGGAAGGCGTTATTGTAGGCGAACTCAGCAAGGTGCAACATGCGGAACCATGATTGCTGATGTTTTAACATCAGGCAACGCAGGTATTGCTCCATCGACTGGTTCACCCGCTCGGTCTGCCCGTCCGTCGGGGATGGTAAGCCGAGGAGTAGCGGGCGTCCACCCCGAGCAGCTTAGTCAGAGCTCGCCAAAATCGGGGCGCGAATTGGGAACCTCTATCAGATATCAGTATTGAGGGTAACCCAAACAAGCAAAATACAGACCTGAAGAACAACCCAGCCAAAACAGGGGTGGAAGGGATTCCTGAGCATGGGATAAAGCGAGCCATCTTGGTGAAAGAGTCCACCACCACCCACACTGTGTCGAACCCCTGCACCTGGGGTAGGTCAGTGACAAAGTCCATTGTGAGAGTGTGCCAAGGTCTTGGGGGTACTGGCAAGGGTTGAAGCAGACCTAAAGGGCGTCCCCTACGGGTCTTACACTGGGCACATACTGAACAGGTGGTCACATAGTTGTCAACATCCCGCTTCATCGAAGGCAACCAGCACCAACGCTTCAGCATAGCTAGAGTACATCTCTGACCAGGGTGTCCATTGATGGTGGCATCATGGGATCATTTTAATGCAAGGTTACGGATGTCAGTGATGGGCAAAACTAACCTATTTTACACAAAAGGTAGGCCATCTGATACACTGGATCCCACTCTGACAAATGGTCCGAGAGCTGGGACACCCACAGAGAGATAGAGGCTAACAAGGACAATGGAGGGGTGCAAAGACAACCAGGTTCTTCCGTTCCAGTAGGTTTTCAGGAAAAACCAGTAATGAAACTCCCCCAGGGGAATGGGATAACACATCAGCCTTCCCATGTGCTAAACCAGGTCTGTGTTTGATCTGAAAATCGTAGGCTGCAAAAGACAAATACTGTCGGCTGTTGATACATTTGAGGGAGGCCAGATCTTGCAGGTTGCAATGATCCGTAAACACAACTATCTGATGTTTAGCTCCTAAAAGATGGTGCCTCCATACTTGGAAAGCGTCCTTTACTGCCATGAGTTCTTTTTCTGTGACAGTATAATGTGATTCAGTGGAAGTAAATTTACGGGAGTGGAATGCCACGGGATACAGATGACCAGAGGAAGGACAGGCTTGTGAGAGTACAGCCCCCAGAGCAAAAGAGGAGGCATCTGCCTCCACCACGAAAGGCAGTTCTAGGTCAGGATGCTGGAGGACTGGGCCTGTGGTAAAGGCAGCCTTCAGAGACTCGAAGGCTCTTTGATGTTCTGCCGACCAGAGAAACGGGACATGAGGACTAGTCAAAGCTGTGAGGGGGGCAACAATAGAGGAGAAACCATAGAGGAAGCGTCTATAAAATTTAGCGGACCCGATGAAGGTCTGCAGGGTTTTTAGGTTTACAGGTACTGGCCAGTCCAGCACAACTCAGATTTTTGAGTGGTTTATAGACAAGAACACTGGTGTGATGTGGGACCCCAAGAATTCGACTTTGTCGACGTGAAATAGACACTTCTCTGGTTTGGCAAAAAGAGAGTGTTTACGCAATCGGGAAAGAACTTCTCTGACATGTGACACATGTTCCTCCAGGGAATGTGAAATTATGAGAATGTCATCCAGATAAACGATAACATAGATATCTAGTATATTGCTGAACACCTCCTTCATAAAACGTTGACACGTGGCTGGTGCATTGCAAAGACCAAATGGCATGACATAGTACTCGAATAAACCTTGTTGGGTACAGAAGGCGGTTTTCCATTCATCCCCTTTACGTATACGGACTAGATTGTTTGCCCCTCTGATATCGAGCTTAGAATATATGGAGGCATGTGTCAATTGGTCAAGTAAAGGGGTGATGAGGGGTATCGGGTATCGATTCTTGATGGTGATTGCATTTAGGCGTCAATAGTCTACACATGGGCGGATGTCCCGCTCCTTCTTTGGAACAAAGAATATCGGACTGGCTGCGGGTGATGTGGAAGGACGGATGTGACCCAAATGTAATGATTTCTGGATGTCTGCTTTTAAAGCCTGATCCTCGGAGTGAGAGAGCGAGTAAATACAGCCACTAGGTATGGTGGAATCAGGAATGAGATCTAAAGGACAGTCGTATGAACGATGTGGTGGTAGGATTTCAGCTGTCCTTTGATCTAATACCTCTTGGAAGTCATGGTAGACCACGGGAATGCCCTTAGCAGTGGTGCCTACCATATGGGGGGTCGATTCAGAACCCTCGGCATCGTTAAAAGTGAGCTGTGCGACCGCTCCTAACGCTTGTGAGGGAGTTACCTGTCCTTCAGGTACTGTGAGACAGTAATACTGACATATCTCGGATTCAAAATGCACTTGTCCCGTTTTACAATCAATAAGGAGATTGTGCTTCTTTAGCCAAGGGATTCCCAGGATGAGACCGAACTGTGGCATGGAGATCAGGTGAAATGATATGGTCTCTTTATGGGTATCTTGAACAATCAAGGTGAGAGGAGCAGTCTGTTGTCTGATAGGGCCTGACGCCAGGGCAGTGCCGTCAACCGCCTGGACCGGTTCTGGACGTTGCTTGTTCACTAAGGGTAGATTTAGTGACACAGCTAGTGTTAGGTCGATGTAATTACCCGTGCCCCCGGAATCAATGCAATCTTGACTGAATGTGTGACTTCCGGGACTGGATTCAGAATCGCCTGTACTACAATGGGTCTTATACAGCCCAAAGCGGGGACTGAATCTGAGGGGGACAAAAGAGTGCTCGATCTAGCCCCCATATCTAGGATTGAGCTTTCTGAAAAACCTGACTCTTCATTTTTGGACGACGAGGACACTCCTTGACGAAATGCCCGTTTAAGCCACTGTAGAAACAGGCATTGTCTGACCTCCTACGTTCTCTCTCTATGGAAGAGATAGGGCTGCGGATTCCTCCGACCTGCATAGGTTCTCCGGAGGATTCAGAAGGGGTTGTGATAGATTGTGCGCTAGAAAACCCTGCTTCGGCCTTTCGTTCAGTTTTTCGGGCATCTACCTGTAAGGCCAGATCCACCAGGTCAGGGTATTGTGTCGGTAATGATGGAACGACCGAAAGCGCGTCTAACATAGGGTTGCTTAGACCCTTATAGAAAACCACGGCCTTCTTGCTCTCGGGCCACGAGGTTTCAACCGATAGCTAATTGAAACGTGTAATGTATTCTATGAGTGTGTTCCTCTCCTTGACTTAAATCCAATAACTCCAGGTCTCGTGATTGGGCCTTGTGTTGGGTATCGAAAACCCGGGTCATCTCTGCTACTAACCAGTCAAAATCGTAAGGCTGGACTGTCATTTTCCAATAGAGGGTTAGCCCATGTAGCAGCAATGTCCGTCATATGGGACAAGGTGAATGCAGCCTTAGTGGTACAGTCCGGAAAAGCGAATGGTCTACAAAGGAAATGTAGTTTACATTGATTGAGGAATGTGCGGAATTTCCTAGGGTTGCCATGAAACCTCTCTGGAGCTGCCAAGGGAAATGGAGTGGGAACCACCACTGGGACATGAGGAGTAGGACTGGGGGCTGTGGGTTGGGGTGCTACATCCCCGAACTCTGGGTCTGCAGGTAGAGGGTGTCGGGCACTTTGTATGGAGTCAAGGCATTGGTGAATGGCTGTGGTGGCTGCTGCCATGTCAACCCGTAGAACAGTAATTGCTTTGACTAGAGTGGTGAAAGGAAGCGCCCCCAAGTTAGCACGATCCTCCCCGCAATGGGAGACAATAATGGACACTCCCGTAATGGGAATAAGGCCAAGACAGAGTGCGGGTGAGCGTAAGTGGGAGTTTATCAAAAGAATATGGCATGCAAAGAACTCTGCAACCTCCGAGAGCGCTCTGTCTGACAATAGCAAAGACAGGCGTATTTCTAGTACAAAAAACGTCATCAGAACCTACACACTATAGGGGGCACAAGTTAATTGGGATTGGGTGGCGTCGACTAACTATAGGTGTTGCTGCAGCGTGGTTGGTCCGGGTGGGAGGACGTCACTGGTCAGCCTCGTGGGTTGGGTTGGGCCTGGCAGGCCGGCTTGAGGTCATCCGGGCGGTGTTGGTTCGCTGGGGCAGCCTGTGACAAAGATGAATACCTTTCCTGACTTGGGTGCCCTAGATCATGCACATTGCAGTTACTTAAAACCCCATATCTAACTTCTACAGTAAATCTTTCAATCAATGAGATACAACACAGGAGGAATGCACCTTGTGAGGGGTCTGGTGGTCATCTATTGGATTTACCGGTATTCTGACGTCTGGTATTTCAGGTCGAGGGGCTGGGCTCTGGGGCCTGGGCCGAATGATACATGTCTGTCTGCTGCGTTAGAAGTTATTATATAAATGGGTCTCTGTGTCTTGTCCCAGCGTTGGGGGTCGTCTTTGCACGGGGTCATGATTCTTGGGGTGGTCTAGGGGGGTTATGGGATTTACGAGAGGGTGCTGGTAGATCTGTGGATTCAGACGTGGGTTTATTACCGTGCTGTAAATAACACAGGTGGCGGGCTGTGGCCTTGGGTGCGGTACTGGGGCCTCTGATTCTCTGAAGCGGCTCCAGCTTGGTTGGGGGAGGAAAGGGAGCGCGGCACATGCCTTAGCTTCTTCATCTGGCAGGCTTCGTAGGGTGGGAGGGAGAATGGCCTTGCATATATTCACAAAGGTTTTTTCCTCGTGCGTTGCCGACTTTTGAATGCAGAACTTTTATAATGTTTTGCCTTATTTTGATCTTATTCAAACACACATTTATATTTCAATTTTGTTACACATTTCTTCAATACATTCGGTCCGAGTACCTTTTCATTACATGGTATTATATCTACTACAGTGTTTAAGTATTTGTGAGGATACACCCCTTGAGTCACATAAGTTGAACAGTGGCGGGACATCTAGCCCACTCGCCAACATAGAGTTAACAGAACACCCTGTACCTGCAGCCCTGGACGGTGAGAACATGCCGCACATAATAAAAAACCCCACTCTGGGAGGTGGTTACGGAATAAAATCTACAGAGACTACATGTCAGAAAACTACATCTCCCACAATGCACTATGTTGAATCACGAAGAAAAGCTCCCAAATCACTTAGTTCCAAATTGCATAATGACCTTCACCTACCTTATTACTGCAACAGAAGAAGGGCATTCAGAACGGACAGAAAATCAGGAGGGCGGGTGGAATCCAATAATAACCAGGGAGGTCAGGTGGGAGAGCCCAGAGAGAAAAGCGAGGAAAGGGTGGGGTTGATTCAGGAGAGCACAGAGAGATTGAACACACCTGGACTTGGGAGGGGAGGGGAGAACAGCATTTATAACGCATGCGTGGATTCAGAAGGGCTGTCTGTTCTTTCTCTATCCAGGGAGAAGGCGAGTGCGAGGAGAAATGGAAGGAGGAGGCAGCTGGTTTTAACTGGGCATACTGATTGCCAGAGCCGGAGGCATGCAAGAAGTCCCTATGAGCGAACTCTCGCCGCAGAAAAACGCAGAGGCCATCTGACAGGGGCCTACTTGAAAAGCACCATTTGGCCGGGATAAATGCTGGCTGTTAGACGAGACGGGCATTGATTTATGGACTGTTTACTTTAACTCACGGAAACAAGGAAAGAAAAAGGCAAGGACGCTTAAAAGACTTCTGTTTGTTTTTCTTGACATTAATTTGGCCTTAACCCGTGTTACAGCACCAACCCTGATTTAAGGCATTGTTCAGGAAGTGAAAGAGTGCTTCCTTAAAAAAACGAAAAACGTGCTTGTGTTGATATCTGCATTTAAAGTTGGTTTTTGTTGTTCTGAATAAAAAGAATTTGGTGCATCCTCAATTAAGCCTCCCGCCTGCTGTATAACAGTGGTGGCAGCGGTGGGATAAAGATAGCGCCTCGCAAAGCACAAAACAATGGAAGCGGTAATAAAGACCTTGGCTGAGGGTCAGCAACAGTTACAGCAACTAGTCCAGGTGCAGGGACACCAAGCACAAGCAGACCGCCAAGCCCTGCAGCAGGCAATCCAGGTACAGAATGCCGCCCAAGATCAAGGTAGAGAAGCACTACGAATACTGGGGGAAGCTGTAGCGGCAACAAGAACTCAACATGCAGTTCCACCCACAGTACTGCAGAAATACCAAACGGGGGATGACCCAAGTTTTTTCTTTGTCAATTTCGAACGAATAGCAAGAGCCGCCCAATGGCCACAAGAGAGATGGGCTTTCTTTCTGGCCCCTTTGCTGACTGGGGTAATGCAGGGAGCCTATCAAGCAGCAAATCCCACAGGGGATACCCCATATGTCGAACTGAAAAAAACTATCCTAGAAAGACTGGGAATGGATGAAGAGTCCTATAGGATCAAATATCGGGAGACCAGGCTCAAACCAGGAGAGAGCCCGAGACAACTGTTTTATAGAATTCAGGACCTCGCAGAGAAATGGTTGCAGCCCAGCACCTCCACCATTGGGCAAATCAAAGACAAAATCATCCTTGAACAATTTGTAGAGGCCATGCCCGGACCTATACAGAGGTGGGTCAGACAACACCACCACCTAACACTACCAGAAGCTGTAGACGTAGCAACTGCCTACCAAAAAGCCGGTACCCCAAGGTCCTTCATGACACCCCAAGTGAAACAAAGCGGAGACACGGCCATCCTGCGCAATGGGCCTTACAGATCGATATCGACAGAGCCTAGACCTCGGCCAGAGATCAGAGCGTCATCAGGTAATGGGGGTCCGAGAACCCCTGGGGGCCCACAATGCTTTGAGTGTGGTGAATGGGGGCACATAGCAAGATTCTGCTCCCGAAAAGCAAAACCAGAACCGATGGAGATTGGAACCATTCAGTCACAGGAAATCCGAAGACGGCGACTCCCGTACGTGATAGAAGTAACTGTGGACGGACACCCCGCCCAGGCCCTGATGGACAGCGGAAGTCGTCAAACAGCGATCCAGCCCCATGTAAGCAACCAAGAAGATAACCAGGTGAGCGGAGTGGTTGTGAAATGTGTGCATGGGGACGTCAAAGAGTATCCTACCAGAGACATTACTTTGGGGATAGAGGGGGAGCAGATTCCAATAAAAGCAGCAGTGATACCTACCCTACCAGCCCCAGTCCTGATAGGCACCGACTTACCCGGATTTGAAAAATGGCTAAAAGAAGCACCGTATTCCGGATCAGTACTGAAGGGGTACCCAATTCGGGAACGGTTGTCACGGGCACAGAAAAGAGAGAATAGGTGGGGATGGAGGGCAGAAGCCCAGGAAATAGCCCTGATAGATTGGAAAGTAGAGGATCATATACCCTCATTCCGCACCGAATTAGAAACGGATGACTCACTAAAACGGGCAAGAGAACAAGCTCATGAATCAACCCAAAATACAGGCTCCACCCCATATTTTAGAGAGAAGCAAGGTCTGTACTACAGGATAACCAGAGGGATAGATCACACAGAAAAAGAACAACTATTGGTACCTCTGTCCTACCGCAAGAATTTGGTGCAACTAGCACATGACCACAACACAGGGGGGCACCTGGCAGAAAATATGACTCTGAAAAGACTACTCCAGAACTTCTACTGGCCGGGGATATATGCTGAAGTGGCTAAGTATTGTCAGGAATGTTCCATCTGCCAAAAGACCAGTAATCGTATTCCGCCTCGAGCCCCATTGCAGAGGATGCCCCTTATTAAAGAGCCTTTCCAACGAATCGGGATGGATATTGTCGGTCCCATGGAACCTAGCAGCCGAGGGTATAAGTTTCTCTTGGTGGTAGTGGACTATGCCACAAGATACCCGGAAGCGTTTCCCTTACGAGGTATCTCAGCTAAACAAGTCTGCGACGTCTTGCTCCCCTATTACGCCCGAGTGGGAATACCACAAGAAATAGTGACAGACCAAGGAAGCAATTTCATGTCCCTTGTAATGAAAGAAGTGTGTAAAACATTAGGAATAAAGCATCTGAAAACTTCTGTGTACCACCCACAAACTGATGGACTTGTGGAAAGATACAATCAGACCATAAAACAAATGTTAAGAAGGGCCACAAGTCCCACAGGATTGGGGTGGGACAGAGCACTACCATGGGTACTGATGATACTCCGCGACACACCACAATCCTCAACAGGATTTTCCCCTTTTGAACTGTTATTTGGAAGGCAACCAAGATCTATTCTGAAAGTGTTAAAGAAAACGTGGGAGGATCAAGAAGAGAAAACATTGTCTGAGTATGTAAATGACTTACAAGAACATCTGGGGCACCTCCGGGAATTTGCACAAGAGAGGTTAGGTCGAGCCCAACTACAACAAGAAAAATATTACGACCAAGGGACTCGATTACGTACCTTCAAAGTGGGAGACAAAGTCCTGGTCCTATTACCAACAACTACCAATAAAATGCTGGCACAGTGGAAGGGTCCTTATCAGGTCACAAAAGTCTTAGGACCGGTGAACTATGAAATAGCCCAGCCCGACAGAAAAGAAAAAAACAAAAATTATCATGTAAACCTGCTCAAATGGTGGAGAGAGGATACCCCACAAATACTGTGTGCAGCCCTCTCAGAATTATCGGTGGCGGAACAGTTGGTGCCCAACGCACCCAGTGGTTTACATGATGTGATGGTCGGGCAACAACTGAGTAAGAATCAAATAGCAGAGTTGTTTGGATACCTTGATCCTGTATCAAAAGTATTTTCCGGACTGCCGGGGCGAACCAACCTGGTATCGCACCACATAAAAACAGAACCAGGCAAAATAGTCCGCCTCAGACCTTATCGGATACCCGAGGCCAAACGGGAAGACATAAATAAAGAAATAAAGGAAATGCTAAGACTGGGCACCATCATACCATCCAAAAGCGCCTGGTGCTCACCAGTGGTGCTCGTACCTAAGCCTGATGGGTCCACAAGATTTTGTATGGATTTTAGACAATTGAATGCTATTTCTCGCTATGAAGCTTATCCCATGCCTAGAATTGATGAGCTATTAGAAAGGTTAGGAGCAGCAACATACCTAAGCACATTGGACCTCACAAAAGGGTATTGGCAAATACCACTGCACCCGGAGGATCAAGAAAAGACAGCGTTTGCAACCCCTCAAGGCCTTTTCCAGTTTACTGTTCTTCCTTTCGGTCTGCATGGGGCTCCGGCCACTTTTCAAGCCCTGATGGACCAAATCCTAAGACCACATGAACCATATGCAGCTGCCTACTTGGATGATATTGTTATTTTCAGTACCACCTGGGAGGAACACTTATCCCATCTAAAAAAAGTAATCATGGCATTGGGAGAAGCCGGCTTGCACATAAACCCTAAAAAAACCAAACTGGCAGCAAACACTACCAAATACTTAGGATACTCAGTAGGTGGAGGAGTGATAACACCTCTGTTAGACAAAGTACAAGCCATACAACAGCTCCAAGTGCCCACCACCCGGAAGGGGATACGAGCTTTTCTAGGGTTCGTGGGATACTACAGAAGGTTCATCCCTCACTTTTCCTCTATAGCTGCCCCATTGACAGACGCCCTCAAAACCAGTAAACCACTACCAATCAACCCAGAAGTAACCCGGTCCTTTTATTCTCTGATCAAACTGATCGCTAACAGGCCGGTTCTACATTGCCCCGATTTTTCCAAGCCTTTCTATTTACAAGCTGATGCTTCAGGGTG
The DNA here is from genome assembly GCF_040938575.1 of Ambystoma mexicanum. Lineage (NCBI taxonomy): Eukaryota > Metazoa > Chordata > Amphibia > Caudata > Ambystomatidae > Ambystoma > Ambystoma mexicanum. The sequence continues at coordinate 1,669,391,293 of NC_090937.1, read as the reverse complement.
CGGCCTGGGGGCTGTACTTTCACAGGGAACCGAAGATGAACTCATCCCAGTTGTTTTTATAAGTAGAAAACTGTTATCACACGAACTTCCATATTCAACCCTGGAAAAGGAGTGCCTAGCCATAAAATGGGCAGTGGAATCTTTACGTTACTATCTGCTGGGTAGAGAGTTCACCATTTTCACGGACCATGCTCCTTTACGGTGGCTAGCAACCCAAAAAGATTCCAATCACAGGGTATTGAGATGGTTTCTTACATTACAGCCATTCCGATTTGTTACCGTGCACAAACCAGGTAAATATCAATTGGTAGCGGACTATCTGTCTCGTTCCCTGGATCAGCCCGATCGGCATGATTCCTTGAGGGAGATATGTGAGGATACACCCCTTGAGTCACATAAGTTGAACAGTGGCGGGACATCTAGCCCACTCGCCAACATAGAGTTAACAGAACACCCTGTACCTGCAGCCCTGGACGGTGAGAACATGCCGCACATAATAAAAAACCCCACTCTGGGAGGTGGTTACGGAATAAAATCTACAGAGACTACATGTCAGAAAACTACATCTCCCACAATGCACTATGTTGAATCACGAAGAAAAGCTCCCAAATCACTTAGTTCCAAATTGCATAATGACCTTCACCTACCTTATTACTGCAACAGAAGAAGGGCATTCAGAACGGACAGAAAATCAGGAGGGCGGGTGGAATCCAATAATAACCAGGGAGGTCAGGTGGGAGAGCCCAGAGAGAAAAGCGAGGAAAGGGTGGGGTTGATTCAGGAGAGCACAGAGAGATTGAACACACCTGGACTTGGGAGGGGAGGGGAGAACAGCATTTATAACGCATGCGTGGATTCAGAAGGGCTGTCTGTTCTTTCTCTATCCAGGGAGAAGGCGAGTGCGAGGAGAAATGGAAGGAGGAGGCAGCTGGTTTTAACTGGGCATACTGATTGCCAGAGCCGGAGGCATGCAAGAAGTCCCTATGAGCGAACTCTCGCCGCAGAAAAACGCAGAGGCCATCTGACAGGGGCCTACTTGAAAAGCACCATTTGGCCGGGATAAATGCTGGCTGTTAGACGAGACGGGCATTGATTTATGGACTGTTTACTTTAACTCACGGAAACAAGGAAAGAAAAAGGCAAGGACGCTTAAAAGACTTCTGTTTGTTTTTCTTGACATTAATTTGGCCTTAACCCGTGTCACAGCACCAACCCTGATTTAAGGCATTGTTCAGGAAGTGAAAGAGTGCTTCCTTAAAAAAACGAAAAACGTGCTTGTGTTGATATCTGCATTTAAAGTTGGTTTTTGTTGTTCTGAATAAAAAGAATTTGGTGCATCCTCAATTAAGCCTCCCGCCTGCTGTATAACAGTATTTATATACATTCGACGGTACATGAGGTAGAACTATGTTATGGACCACAGAGATTGACGGTTGCCACTATGGGTGACTTAAGACGATATATAGGGGTTCATGTTTCTACATATGACTTAAGGACACTCTCTCTGTGATCTAGCAGCATTAGTACAGTCACAACGTGAAGTCATATAAACATTTCACTTTTATGGCTAATTCATAGTTGGCAGATTCTGTTTAAGAAGAGCAGTTCACTAATATCACCACTTGAATTCATTTCTGCGTTGCCCTGGCCTCGCGGACCAGGTCACACGGGATGCAGTATTACATTGTGAACGACGAAGTGTTACAGTGTTAGCATCTCAGGTTAGCTCATACCCGGCTTTCTCATGGGAACGCGCTCGCAGCGGATCTACCATGGTGCTGCGGCGGCAGGGATGCTTGGAAAGCCCTCCAAAGGTGGGGGCCGCGCTACAGTGCGCTGAACTCACGCCATCTTTGCTAAACAGGATGGCTTCTAGGCCTAACTGAATTTTTGTATATGCAGGAAACGGATACGTGTGGGCAATGTCGTCGGCGGGTGAACCCTCCTCCACCTGGGCCCGGGTGGCATGAGGGGACGCCCACCGAGTCATGGTCCTCACCTGGGGAGAAGTGTCACGACTCGCTCCCTTCGCTTCCGTTCCCACCATTTGGGGACATGATTTGGGGTTTATTCCCTACTGGACTTTTCCTCCGAACTTTATGCTCCAGTGCTGTGATGATTTGGGAGCGCTAAATCCCTATTTTTCCAGCTACTTCCCTTCCGGATCCATTCCAGGTTTTTGGCAGCCAGCATGCTTCTTTAACCAAATGACTATGCTTCCCAGAATGCCTGGCCCACTGCTCCACCTCCACCCTTGCAACACAAGGTTGGGTGGAGGATAGGTAACAGCTGTGGCGGCAGGTGCAGCAATCAGCACACTCGAGGCGTGTGCTCGTTAAGCAGCTTTAAAAGCCTCAGTCTTACTTCAGTCCAGCGCTGGTCATCGATTGCAGTGTTCCTGTTTTTGACTAGTCCCTGGTTCCTGGTTCCTTGCCTTTGTACCTACTTCCTTGTTCCTGTTTTCTTGTTTCCTCCGCCCTGAATTTCAGATTCATGCGCTAATTGATTTCTGCTCCCTTGATTTCCCTTTTTGTCTTCCTCTGTTTGCAGGCAGCATTTCTCAGTGCTTTCCCCTTTTAGATGCAGCCCAGTTTGTCTGTGTTCTATATTTCTTTGACTCTGTCCTTTGCTGCTGTTACCCGTTTGCCTTAGCCTTCCTCTTAGTTTAGTTTCCTGTCTTTCCTTGGAGGGGTAGGGAGAAGTTTGCATAGGTTATTTCGTTTTTCCCTGCTCCTGATCCTTACTTTCTAGAGGATCCATTCCATGTTTTCCACTGCACTTCTGCATTTATTTTCCCTTTGAATTAGGTGTGGTGTGCGGTAGTAGCTAGCTCCTGTGTGAATGCTTATGTTTTCCTCACTATTTTGTAAACACTATTCCCACTTAGGTATTTAGTTTTCCTTCCATTGCTGTTCTAGCCTTTCGGGGTCCCAGTTTCTTCAACAGGATTCGTGGGCTAGCTGACATTCAAGAGGTTTATCTCGTCCTCGTGAGTACAGTTCTTAAGTTCCCTTATGTAATACCATCAAGAGTGTTAGTACACAGATCCTGTCATTGCTTGCCCTCCACGTGGGTTTAGCGCTGTCAGTACCTGTAACAGCAATTGGGGGTAAGGCGCTTGCCGACTTTCCTCGCGGTCAGGTGCTTACCCCACATCCCTTTTCGTATATTGGTTTTGATGTCACACTCTATTTGCACTCCTGGGTTCTAGCATACCTGAGTCGTAGTTCCTGGGTGCACATTTCCCTTGCCATATTCGCTGCCTTTGTACTCGCCTGACTAATCCTGACAGTATGACCAGCCTAAAATTCCCATTGAATATGGCAAGTTTAAGAAAGAAAGGCAGCAAGGCCTCTAACAAGTTTGTACAGAAAGCTTCCCCTACATTTACCTGTGACAATCAAATCACTAGTCCTGACTCCAATGAACTCCTTGTCACAAATGGGCATTTACGTGCAAAGTATTTTTCCCATAGGATGGCACATCCTACATGGCCTGATCCTAGTTCTATCTTTGGTTTTGATCCCGATTCTATGTCAGCACAAGCCTTAGCCGCAGAAAACAACACACTGTTAGACTTATTATACGAGAGTACCTCTGTTGTTGAACCCCATGATTCCAGTTGTGCTTCACCTCAGATGGAACAGTTTCATGATACCAACATAAAGAATAGAGGGGTTTCTTGCATAACTTCTGTTTTCTACCCTCAGTCTAACGCATACTCCGTTGCACAGGTACATACTGTAGTCCCTAATGCCAAGAGGTCTAATGTCAATAGTTTGTTTAAGGGAAACACAGACCAAGTTGGTAAGAGAAACTATAAATCACAGAACCTGCAAGCAGTAGAGGACAATGTACAATCGATGCACATCCAGATTGCTAGTGCAGGATCCAGCCCTGATGCCACTATGCTTCCCCCTGTGCCTACTGATAGTGATGTACAGTTGATGCAGGGCATGCTAAGAGCTAAACTTGAGGAGTTAAGACAAGAACTCATTTCTGCACAAGAGGAAAATAAAACCTTACACTCTTTACTGAATACACCTCAGACTTTATCTGTTGATGTGGAGGAAGTGAACACTGTTCAGCCCCTGAGTGCAGAGACTTTGGTAAACCATGATATTTGTCGATATGTTAGATCTATTGGGAGTGAAGGTCTTTCGCCTAGCACAGCGCTTAATCTAGGCACAGGTTCTAACAATTGTTCTGCTGTTTATCAGGGATTGCAGTTAGCTGAAGAGTTACAAGCCACTCCTTTACCAAAAATACCCTGTGTAGCAGTTTGCCATAATTCTGAGCTAGCACACATACAAGCTTCTGATTTCCAAACACAATCCACAATGGTGGCATACACAGATTCAGTCACTACCGTAGGCTTAGGCCCTGCTCTTGATACAGCTGCTGAGACTGAAGTAGATGTTAAAGCTGATGTGGAAAACAATGTTACCTCTGGGTTCACTCTTCCTTCTGCCACTTCTGATCAATACGAACAGTCAGAGACAGTACAGATTTCATGTTCTGATGGACTCATTCCACAGTATACCGAACCAAAGAACCGTCAGGCGGTTCCTGAACTGTTGATTGATAATCTACCTCTTTCAGAAGCTAAAACAGAGGAATGGACAATAGACGAAATCCTGATTAACAGAGACTTTACTATGGTGATTCCACTGATTGACTTTGACTTCTACAAAGAAAAAGACTCTGTGTCACCCACTAAAGAAAGGGACTGCAAGGGTACAGCTCAGTCTTTGGTTACTGGTGCCAAGGAGTCTACTGCCCCAAAGGTGCCCTTCATTCCTGAGCCACCGATGGGTCTGTCAACTTCTGAGACTTCTGTCTGTCCTCCTACAACCATTGACTCTTCTATGATTCAATCCACAGCCCTGCAGTCATCTTTGGCACACCTGTCTTCAACCAATGAACCGCTGCCATGTCTGCCATTTACTCAAGAGCCAGTCCCAAAGACCTGGACATGCTTGTATCCAGCAACCGAGATTGCTCCAGCTTGCATGCCTTCAGCCTCAAGGTTTCCCCTGACCTGCCTGTCTTCAGCTACAGTGACTCATCCTGCAGACCATCCTTCAGCTTTAGAGCCTCCGGTAGTCCATCAAAAGAGCATGTCTTCAGTCCCGGAGTATACTGAGTATTTGCCTTCAGTTCATGAGACGCCTGTATCCGGCATAGCCTCGCTGCCAATATCAGAGGTATACCTGTCTACACCATCAGATTCTGCTGTATTTTCTTCTGCTCCAGCGATTCCTCCTGAATCCCAACCATTTACAGTCGATGAACGTCTAGCCTGCCTTTCTTTTGCTTCAGGAGGAGCACCAGAATGCCTGCCTTTTCCAAAAGACGATTCTCCCAACTGCTTCACTTTAGCATCAGAGCCTCCTAAAGATGCAGCATCAGAGTTTGAGACTTTTGCCAGCTCCCGCTTCAGAGTCATCAAGCTGGACCAAGTGGTGAGTCAGAACCACTCACTTGGGTGTGCACAAGGGGTGGTGCAGACCGGCGTATTACCTACAGGACTTGTGCAACAGAATTCCGCCAAGAAGCACCAGTCGGGTGCTAGTAGCCAAAGGAAGGGAATGACTGCTGCAGTTCAAGATGTGTCTGTTATTGCTCCTTCTGCGAGTCTGCCTGAAATACCAAGTACTGCGTCTATCACTCCTATCAGGATGCCAAACATCCCTGCTGTGGTATCCCACGTGAAACAAAGTGGCTACACGACTGTCACCAGGAGTACTAGCCTTGTACAACCCATTGGACTTTCAGGTCTCCAAGGCGTAGAACATGTGCAGTCAAACCTAAGTCACTTTCAATCAAAAGCCTTTTCCCAGATGGATGACAGAAGGAAATCTGAACCTCTACCTCAGCCACCACCTTCTCTAATGGCTGAGCATAAACCTTTCCTGAAGCCAGCATTTTCCTCACCTCCCGCATGTCCACTCTCGGCAGAAAGGCTAACAGAGCTTCTACCATTGCCTAAGGCATGTTGCACCAGCCTGCCTCCCTCCTCAAAGACTTATAAGGGTCCACTCCCAGTGACTGAGCTTCCTGGACCTTCCAACTCTGCTTCTGGTCCTGCAAGTCCTTCATGCCTTTCTTCGAACCATGAGTCTCTTCCTCACCAGAAGCCACCGTTTCCATCAGTACCACCTCCAAAGACAAAGCACTCCTATCATGGAAGTCCATCTGCCTTTGCCCACAGGCCACCATTTCCATCAGTGCCACCTCCAAAGAAAAAGCACTCCCATCATGGAAAGAAGATGTTTCGTGCGGGTGGCGGGCACCCGAAGCCGGCCGTAGGAGGGGGTATACTGTCACGACTCGCTCCCTTCGCTCCCGTTCCCACCATTTGGGGACATGATTTGGGGTTTATTCCCTACTGGACTTTTCCTCCGAACTTTATGCTCCAGTGCTGTGATGATTTGGGAGCGCTAAATCCCTATTTTTCCAGCTACTTCCCTTCCGGATCCATTCCAGGTTTTTGGCAGCCAGCATGCTTCTTTAACCAAATGACTATGCTTCCCAGAATGCCTGGCCCACTGCTCCACCTCCACCCTTGCAACACAAGGTTGGGTGGAGGATAGGTAACAGCTGTGGCGGCAGGTGCAGCAATCAGCACACCCGAGGCGTGTGCTCGTTAAGCAGCTTTAAAAGCCTCAGTCTTACTTCAGTCCAGCGCTGGTCATCGATTGCAGTGTTCCTGTTTTTGACAAGTCCCTGGTTCCTGGTTCCTTGCCTTTGTACCTACTTCCTTGTTCCTGTTTTCTTGTTTCCTCCGCCCTGAATTTCAGATTCATGCGCTAATTGATTTCTGCTCCCTTGATTTCCCTTTTTGTCTTCCTCTGTTTGCAGGCAGCATTTCTCAGTGCTTTCCCCTTTTAGATGCAGCCCAGTTTGTCTGTGTTCTATATTTCTTTGACTCTGTCCTTTGCTGCTGTTACCCGTTTGCCTTAGCCTTCCTCTTAGTTTAGTTTCCTGTCTTTCCTTGGAGGGGTAGGGAGAAGTTTGCATAGGTTATTTCGTTTTTCCCTGCTCCTGATCCTTACTTTCTAGAGGATCCATTCCATGTTTTCCACTGCACTTCTGCATTTATTTTCCCTTTGAATTAGGTGTGGTGTGCGGTAGTAGCTAGCTCCTGTGTGAATGCTTATGTTTTCCTCACTATTTTGTAAACACTATTCCCACTTAGGTATTTAGTTTTCCTTCCATTGCTGTTCTAGCCTTTCGGGGTCCCAGTTTCTTCAACAGGATTCGTGGGCTAGCTGACATTCAAGAGGTTTATCTCGTCCTCGTGAGTACAGTTCTTAAGTTCCCTTATGTAATACCATCAAGAGTGTTAGTACACAGATCCTGTCATTGCTTGCCCTCCACGTGGGTTTAGCGCTGTCAGTACCTGTAACAGCAATTGGGGGTAAGGCGCTTGCCGACTTTCCTCGCGGTCAGGTGCTTACCCCACATCCCTTTTCGTATATTGGTTTTGATGTCACACTCTATTTGCACTCCTGGGTTCTAGCATACCTGAGTCGTAGTTCCTGGGTGCACATTTCCCTTGCCATATTCGCTGCCTTTGTACTCGCCTGACTAATCCTGACAAGAAGGCTGCAGGTGAGGAGGGCCTCGCGGCCAGTCCTCCCCTACATTTCCCCCCTTTCGTTACTAAAGTAACGAATTCTTTAGCTCTTCCAATCTTCTACATTCTTGTTCCTCTATCACTGCGTCATCCCATGCAGGTGTTCCTTTTCTAGGCATCCATGCCCTACATACCCCCCTCAAGCTCTCACCTCTTCTAGCATACTCGTCTGGTGTACATGTTAGATATATACAGTCACCAGTTTCTTCCAAGTCTACCCAGACCTCCTCATACCATTCCAGTTCCACATCTCGGGGTTCTTTGATAGTGGTGTGCCATAGTTTGTCTACTATGTACTTATCACGGTACATAGGCACTAACTGGTACCTGGGAGTGTTATCTGCTCCTGTCTGTACATGTACTTCTTGTGTCGCCCTCATTGTACCACCAGAGTTGCCCATTGTCACCATCATCATTGCGCCGTTAGGGACCGCATTTGCACAACATCGGAGGCCCACCTGGCACAGGCAGAACGCCACGAGGAGAAACACCACAGCTGGCACCAGAAATTTCATTGTCATTCCAAGCCAAGAGGGAACCCAGGAGAAGATATTGTCGAACCACGTGCTGGCTTCTGCTCCACCTTCCATCTTCATCTTCTCTCCCAGATTGTGTACTGCTTCGATCACGTGGGATAAGGAACCATTCTCCGCGTCTTCAGAAGGTACGAAAGTGCAGCAGGCACTTCCTATTTTTCGGCAAACACCTCCGTCCATCGCAGTCAGCAGGTCCAGAACATACCTGTTCTGCATGGTCATCAGGCGTAGAGCTCGCAGTTCTACTTTTATTATGTTGAACCCTTCTTCAGTGTCATTGGCTAATTGAATTAGTTCCCACCGTGTTATCTGGAGCCATTTTGCATTTGCCCTTGCTTGGACACTTGAAATCAGCGAGGCAAAGAATGTTTCTACAGAGCTGAACAGTCGGTACCTGTCTGGGATCTGTGCCAATAAATCGGATGAAGCTTGAGATATGTAATTTGATGCCCGTCTGTTCCGTGATAGCTCTTCTTCCTTCCCTCCGGAGGACAGGACATAGAGGTGTGATTTTGCAGTAGGAGGAACCGCACCCTGATGCATGTTCCCTGGCGTCCTTTTATTTTCATCAACGTGGCTTTCTGGAATCACCATTAGGGCCGAGTGCAGTGTGGCCATCGAGCAGCTGCCGCTCCATGCTTGGGGAAGGTGCAAGTAGGCCTGGTTCCCACATACCCAGTATGTGTCCATTAATGCGGCTGTTCCTTTTCTCATGTCTGGGATGGTGAGAGTCTTGTTGCAGCTCTTATTCGTCCCTATTACCACTTTTCCTTCTCCCTTAAAACATAGTTCGTTCTTGATCTCACTTTGTAGTTTGAAGGGTTTCTCCATTGCTGTTACCCATGTCAGTTTGGAAATGTGCTCCTTCCATACTGGTGTGCATGTTTCTTCTATCCATCGCATCCTGGCTGGTTGGACACCTCTCAGTGCTTCCGCTTTGCACAGTACTTCTTCATCTTTCCATTTGTTTTCAGAAAATAGTGTCCCTTGTATCGCAAAAAATGGTTCTTTGAGACATACCACTCCAGCTGCTTTTGGGTAGCACGTTTTTTCCGTCTGTGTAATCTTGAAGGTGACGTCGTGTGCCTGGAAGGTGTTTTTTATTCGGCATAGCATGAGATGAAGGAGACACTGGGCATCTACAATGGGCAATTCTCTGGGCAACAACACTTTAGGTGTGCCTGATGCATGGGGAATAAGCGAGCAGACATAACAGCTCTCATTTGTCGTTTGTTTGGCTGTGGCACTCATATCAGCATACCATTTATTTGCTTGGTGGGGGTGCCGGGGGTCTTCCATTTTGTCTAAGCCTAACCCATAGTACTCATCATACCCCCTCCGGCTTGTCTCTCTTCTCCGCCTACTATCCTTGCTTCTCCTACGTCTGCTTTTGGTAAATGAAAAAATGGGCCCCCCTTCCTCCTCCCCACCCCCCTTGTCAAACTTCTGATATGTTTCCTTAGGTTCTGTCATAGTTATAACATTCCCATCTTCCTCAATAAACAACAAATCACTTTCTTCTAATGGGGTGGGGAGGGTCGTGGGGCTGCTATACATTTCAGGTGTGGACATTGTGTTGTTTTCCATCTCTGTTCGTATACCTCTTGAGTTTGACAGGGCGACAGTTGGTGGTTCGGTGTAGTAACCCCATACAAAGTGTGATCCATCCCATACTAAAAAATCACCTTCTTTTATATTTACGCTTGTGGTTGTATTGCTCCCAGGAGCTCGGGTGATGTTACTCCCCCCTCCCCCCTCGGTCATCTCGATAGAGATGAACGCTATAAACCAATACGTCACCAGGCAAAATATTGATAGGAAGAATACAATAACACAAATTGACAATCCGCATTCGTATGAATATGTAAGTCTATCTATCAACACTTCTCTAATCCTAACAAATCTATTAGTTGCAGGCTGCCCATTAGATGCCATGGTAATTCCTGTTTGGGATACAAAAGTGCATTAAGTACAGACATGTAAACATTTCTCGGACGTTATTAACTCTTTTTTTTTTTTTTTTTCATAACGCATGGACGTGGGTAGGGGAAGGGTTTGTTTCCACAGACAAGGGTATTTGCAATCAATACGTTTAGATCATTGTATAATATATATAAAATCTTCTTCAAAAGAAAGAACAATTTCAAGAAATGAGAGAACAAAAACATTAAAATTGAGAAAAAAAGGTTTTTCTTTTTCCGTACGAATGCCATGTCATCAGTTGCATTCATTGTCAATCGCTGCACATACACAAAATCACCTTCACTCATTCTGCACAACTCCACTGTCCGCTGTTGCCTGTGCCTCGTTCTGTACCTCACCTTCCACGGCGCTATAAGCTTTGCGTACGTCTGTCAAATGCACCCAGTATCTTAGGCCCTTCACCTTTACTGCCGTGGGCGTGCAAAACACTACCTCATAAGGGCCATGGAAACGTGGCGCATTCCACCTTCGCACAAAACTTCTGACATATATAAAGTCACCTGGCATTAACTGTAATTGTTTGTCAGGCAGTGGTACCCGTTCTGTTGTATTCCCCTCCTCTCTTGTAGAGGGGGGGGCGAGTTGCTTCGCTATTATGCGCGCTGCCCGTGTTAGTTTTTTCAAGTACTCTGTGAACTCCTCTCCCAATATTGCTGCGCTTCTGTGTGCATCAGAACGTTCACGGAGAGGCGAGTGCGCTGTGTGCATTCTCCTTCCCGTGACGATCTCATGCGGGGACAAATGGTGGTCTTTACTTGGCTGATTGCGCAATTCGAACAGGGCCAAAGGTAGGCAGTACATCCAGTTCTTTTTAAGGGAAAAACACAGTTTTGACAATCTGCTTTTTAACAGGCCGTTCATCTTTTCCACTACGCCATTACTTTGAGGATGATAAATCGAGCATAATTTGTGCTTTATCCCCAATAACGTAGTGACTTCTTTGAATAGTTCATTAACAAAATGTGTGCCGTTGTCTGAGCGAATGACTTCGCAAATTCCCCAGCGCGGGAATACTTCCCGTACTAGGAACTTTGCGGCGCCCTTCGCATCAGGACGCGCACAGGGACCTGCCTCCACCCACCTCGAAAATGGACATACAACCACAATCATGTAGCGAGCCCCATTACATCTTTCTCCCATGTCTACATAATCGATGTGGAGCTCTCTGAATGGGCCATTTGGTTTTGGTATCGTACCTCTCAGTGTGCGCAATGTCATACCTGAGTTATAAATTTGACATGTCGTGCATTCCAATGTCAGCCTTGTGATGTGTTCCTGGAGGCAAGGTGCAAACCAATCTTCTTGTATCTCCGCCATTATGTGTTGTTTTGCGTTATGTGCGGGGAAGTGTAGTTGTTGAAATGCTATTTCTAACAATGTGACTGGCATCACGACTTTTCCTGAACTTTCTTGTCGCCACAATAAATCTGTCGGCGATTTGCTGCATCCCCTCTTAGTCCACAGCAATTTTTCTTCTGCACTAGCTCCCTCTTGCAGCTCTATTATTTCTTGTGTAGGCATCATGTTGTATCCTGTGGGGACCTCTTGGCTTGCTGTGTGGTGTAACATGTACTCTCCTACCTCACCCTTCTGAAAATATGAAGCTTCTTTGGCGGCGGCGTCTGCTGCCGCGTTCCCTAAAGATATAAGATCTGTATTTGTAGTGTGGGCTTGGCATTTCACGATGGCCACTGCCGTGGGTTCTTGCAGGGCCTCAATCAGTTCTTTCAATAATTCTGCATGCTGAACCGGTGTTCCATCTGCTCGTCGAAACCCTCTCCGCCCCCACCGTGCCAGCCCTCCGTGTACTGTTGTTGTCATGTATGCTGAGTCTGTATATATTGTCACTGCGCACCCCTTGGCGGCATGCAATGCTTCTATTAGCGCTATTAGTTCGGCTGCTTGGGCTGAATAGTGTGATGGGAGGCGGTGTTGTACTAGTGTTTCGTATTCATCTTCCTCTAATCGTACCACTGCCATACCCACATGTTTCTCTCCTGTCTCCATGTCTATTGAGGCTGACCCGTCCACGAAATACACCTCTCCTTCGTTTAGGGCATTCTCAAAAACCACCTGGTCCTGACCTTCGTCACCTGTGTATGTTGCACAGTTGTGGTTCTGCATGTCTTCTATGGTGCACGCCTCTGTGATGAATGTGGCTGGGTTCACGGTTTTGCATCTTACTATATGGATGTTTGCACTGGACAATATTATTTCATATGCTGTGGCGCGTTGTGTTGTCAATGTGCTCTTTGATCGCTCTAATATTGCAAAGAGTGAGTGTTCCACAAATAGTGTCACAGGACAGCCCATTACTATCGTGGCACTTTTTTCAATGGCGAACGCGGCTGCAGCTAGTGATTGCTCGCACGCGAAATGACCTTGCATTACTGCGTCTAGAGTGCCACTATAGTAAGCCAGTGGCTTGTGCCCTAACGATGTCTTTTGTGTCAGCACTGCTGTCATCAGTGTTCCTTTGCAGTGTGAAAATAGGAAGAATTCGCGGCCATAATCTGGATTTGCCAGTACTGGAGCGCTTGATATCAGCTCTTTCAGTGAGTTAAATGATGTGTTCATTTCTTCTGTCCATTCTATGTGTTTGTTTTCCTGCTGGGCTTCTTTGAGTGCCTGTAATAAGGGCCTTGTGTATGCTGCATAATCCAATATCCATGCTCGGCAGTAGTTGCACATACCCAGGAATTTCTGCATCTCCTTTACTGTTTTGGGCTCCCCAACTGCTCTAATCGCCTGTGCCCTGTCTGGTATGATCCGCTTGCCATCCTTTGATATCAGCTGCCCCAAATATAGGACCTCTGTCAGGCAGTATTGTAACTTACCCTTGTCCACTTTGTACCCTTTATTGGCCAATAATATCAGGAGTGTTATTGAATCCTTTCTACACTCTTCCTCAGTTTGTGCACAAACCAATAAATCGTCAACGTACTGAATCACCGTGCTTTCTACAGACAAGTTCCCCAAATCTTCATGTAGTATCCTGTTAAATATGCTTGGGCTCTCGCAATATCCTTGTGGTAGTCTGCAATGTTCGAACCTCCTCCCCCCTAGTGTAAACGCTGTTAAGTACCTGCTCTCTTCTGCTAAGGGAATCGAGAAAAATGCATTTTTCAAGTCAATGACCGTGAAGTGGGACGCTGTTTTTGGAATATTGCATAGTATTGTCGCCGGGTTCGGCACTAAAGGGAACTCCTTTTGAATCACATCATTGAGTGGGCGTAAATCTTGTATCATCCTCCAGGAACCTCCCTTCGCCTTTTTAATCGGGTAAATGCATGTGTTACATGGGGAGTTTGAGGGCACTATTATTCCTTGCGCTAGCAGTGCATCTATTGTCTCTCTGATCCCTTCTTCTGCTTCGCGTGACAATGGATATTGTTTTACCCGGGGTAAAATTGCTCCCTGTTTCAGTTTTATTACCACAGGCTGAACCCCATGTAATAACCCCACATCATGGGGGCCATTTGTCCATATGTTAGTGGGTACTAACCTCATGTCGTCATCAAAAAATGCATGTGGTGCTCCTACTACTGCCATTAATTCAACTTGAGTTTTTCTGGCTGTAACTACAATGTCGCACGGCATTGCTAGTTCCATCACTATTTCGCCATCTTTCTCAGTGTCGGAAAATAGCTCCTCGTCCGATAGCTCCCGCAGTGGGATATTTGCATTTGTACACAGTACTGTCCGCCACTCGCATCCTTCCATGTCAATGCCAATCACACATATTCTGTTTGCTGACACGTGTACTGCGTGTAAATCCAACGATAGCACTGACCCGGGAGCTGTGTCGGGGCTCACTATGGGGCGGAAAAGGAATTCGGCTGGGATCCTCCAATCCATCCTTTTTAGTTCTGGTACTATAAGAGCCAATGTTCTCATGCCCTCAATAAACATCTCCTCGTTTCTTGGTAACCCTCTGATCTCCTGCAGGATTGTGTGGCCATGTATTACTGCCATTATGCGGAGGGGACATATGCCAGGTGTTGAACATACGATACCACTTTCTGTGAATGATATGGTCATATTTAGTTTGCTTAAGAGATCCCTCCCCAGCAAATTAATGGGAGAGCGTTCATAATACAGTAAGGGTGCTTTCACTGTTTTACCCCCCACTGTCACATCCAATGCCTCTGTGTAAGGAACTTCAATTACAGCCCCAGAGAACCCCTGCGTCTCTAAAGTTTTATTAGATAACGGGAACCGGCCCTCTTTAATACATGATTTTTCCGCTCCCGAATCCACCATGAATATGAATTGCTTGTCTCCTATCTGCGCTCCTATCAATGGTTCCTCTGATGCATTGTGGGTCGTAGATAGTACTGGACACGCAAGTGCTCTCTGTGGGCTGTCCTATGCGGGGTGTCTCATTGCCCCCCCTTGATCAAAAATGTTCCCCGAAACTACTGACACGCCGCTATAAGGTGCGGGGGCAGGCGCTCCATTAGCTACTGTAGCGAAAGTGTTCCCTGGCGTGTATTGTATGTTGTCGTTACTCTGTGGGTGGTTTTGTGTTCTGTACTGATGTCCGTGTAGTTGTGCGTTACTTCTTTGTCCTGCATTTTCTGGTTGCTGGTATTGTCCCATGGGGAGGCCGTATGGGCTTCCTGGGTGGGGGTGACCGTACTGCTCTGTCTCCTGAAACCCGTTGTTTTGTCTGCTTCTGCACTCCCTTGAGTAATGTCCCCATCTCCCACAATTCCAGCAGCTCCCCTGTGGACCTCTGGGACCCTGCCACCCATTTCCTCCCATTCCTCCATACCCTTGTCCTCCTCTTCGGCCCCTGTACCCACCTCTTCCCCCTCGTGGGGCCCACTCTTGCCACGCTAGACCTCCGTTCTGCTCTTGCTCGTTCCACTGTCGCTGGCCTTGTCCGGCCCAATTAGCTGCAATTCTCCCTTGTATTGCTATCTGCCCCTCCTCCCCTTCGTCTCCCTCCCTCATGAGTGGGAGCCCCGCTACCGCTGCTGCAACCTTCACCAGTTTTGATTGTACCAACTTTGCCTCGTCTGCCAACCTTTTCTGTGCTACTTCCCTCTCTCTCTCTTTTATCCTTTTGCAATGGTGCACTATTATACTTTGGATCTCTGGCCACCCCTTTGCTTCAACGCCCGCTATTTTATCGAGTGCCTTCTGCACCTCTTTTGGGAGCCCTCTCTTAATGATAAAATAAAATAGAGATGTGGATTGGTGCCAGGGTGTGCCCGTTTCCGCTCTCCACATCTCCTGCACCCGGAGAATGTAATCCATAGCATCCTCCCCGTCATTCATTGTACACTGCATTACTGACTGTAAATCTGGAGTATCTGGGAACGTCTCCCGCAGCGCATCCCAAACCCGTGCCCGCACTGTATTAAAAGACGCTCCATCATGACGGTCACAATCTAATGTCACTGCCGGGAAACCAGCCTTAACCCATACCCTGTCTGCTTGATCTCCTACTGCTGATACTAGTAGGCTTTTCACATCGCCTACTGCCAGCGGTATGCCGGCAGTATGTTTCTCGAATGCATATATCCACTTGCTCGCCCCTCCGGACAACGGGGGCAATAACTTCATCAAATTAGCTTTATCCATCTGGGCCCAGGGTATATAGTTTGGTCTTCCTCCCCCTCTGTGTATTAGTGGAAGTTGTAATTTTCCTTTTAACGTTGCGCCCTCACCCACTTTAGTCGTCGCTGACCCCAATGACGCCATCCTCCCCACTCTATTCCTTAGTCGTCCCATCCACTCGTCATCTATTGTTCCTAGCGAGCATGCACCGTCCAGCTCCTCGCTTTCCCCTCCTACTGCCATACTCAACCTATCACTCTCATCTATTTCGCCTCGGACATCACATAACAGGTCCTCTCTGATTCCTGTCTGCCGTGATACATCACCGATGCTCCCCTCTGGTGTTTCCACCTGTATTATTCTTGTCGGTTCTTCCTCAATCCTGAACAATATTTCACCCTTTTTCCATCCTTCCTCAATTTGTCTACTTTCACTTGATGTTCTGGATACACGTCCTGATCGAGTGGGAGTGCCTGCTGTACGCTCACATATGTCTTTTATTCTTGAGAGTTCATCCTTTGCTATCGAGAGCCTCGATTCTAAATCGCTCGTTAGCTTTTCTATGTCCCCTCTCCGCGTGCTTGTCTGGGCACGCTCTCTAGTGCTTTCGTATGGTGGGGGGGCTGTTGGTCTTAGGGGTGTAGTAGTTGTAGGGGGAGGCACATAAGTAGGATCACTATACCCTGCTGCGGGTGCCGGTTTATGTAATATCGGGTACAAACTAATCACCTCTACAGGTTGTTCTGTATTTAGCTGTTCCTTCTCCTCTCTTGGAATCATCAATGGGTTATCTGTGGTGGAAGGTAGATCAATATTTGGTGCCGGAGGTTTGGGTGGGGGTATTTCCTCAAATAGTCTCCAGAGATCTAAGATCTCCTTCCTGTTTTGCCACTGTTTGCCCTTATACTTGAGGCGAATGCACGTTTGTACCATATCTAGAACGCTTTTTTCAAAAGACCCCCCCTCAGGCCAAATCTGGGGCAATCGTTCCCCTTTTAATTCTGTTACCCATTGATCGTGGTATTTCTTGATTCGTTCAGCGTATCCCGGTAAGCTCGTACAAATATGTGACAAGGGAGTTTCTGCCCCCATATTCTAAATCACTAGCAACGACCGTGTCCACCTCCTTTACTTTTAGTTAGGTGTAGATATGTGTATGTATACCTTTATGGCACAGACAAGAGCGGACGTCTCAACGATATCGCCCAATTTTATTCACTGCGCAAATCCTTTCTCACTCACCACAACTCATCTCCTTCCCATTCCCATACACTCTCATGTGATTTCACTTACAACTAATCAACTACTAGTTATAGCCAACACTCTCTGGCACCACCTCGCGATCAACCGTTCGTCTCCAATACTCACACGGTGCGCGCACCCCTCACAGTACTTTCCCACTCACACCTCGTCTTTTTCCTCCCTTTCCTCCCTGGCCAGCTGTCCCTGTTTTTTCTGCTACGGTTACTGTGTTCACGTCTGTACGTGCTACTACTTAATCCCCACTCCTACAAGTGTGCTCCCTACTTTATAGTTCTTCTACAAGTATATTTATCTTATACCCTTTTCACTTTCACCCCTTACCCCGTGGAACGGAAACAAAAGAAATAGAAAGAGTAGCAATTACTAAACCTAAGTGTCTCCCTTTGCCAGACACCAATAACTTATTTTTTACTTCTTCATATATTCCCAGTACTAGTTTAGATAGCACTATGCGGCGCCGCCTTCCACCCCCTTTCGGAGCTAGGTTCCCGTCACTTCTACTTCTTCACTTACTTCTAACTCCTAATGGCCATATGCAAAGAAAAGATAAAGAAAGTTTTAAGACCTGTCTTTAGTAGACACCCGTGATTCCCTCCTCTATCTGCCCACGTTCTCCTGTTCACAAGTTCCCCTCCCTCTCCCTCTATGATCGCTCGCACTCGGTACTCACGTGCCCGTCTTGAACCGATAGTCTCCGAAACTGGGTCCGTCCAGGCGGTGTTGCCTTTCTGCTCAACAGTCAGCCCCGGCTCCGGCGAGCGGTACTCAAAGGGGATTTTGCAACCGGGATCCCGTACCCCTTCTAGTTTGAGTGCGCACTTCTAAGCGTACCGGTCGCCGTTGGCGGGTAGCTTCCCGGAGCCGGCTCACCGTGCGTTTCCCTTTTTGACCGGAGATTCTCGTGCCAAAAGGGGGTCGTTAAAAGGAGTTCATGAAAAATAATTTGGAAATATCACGCTATCGGGGTCACCACTGAAAGGAAGCGCCCCCAAGTTAGCACGATCCTCCCCGCAATGGGAGACAAAATGGACACTCCCGTAATGGGAATAAGGCCAAGACAGAGTGCGGGTGAGCGTAAGTGGGAGTTTATCAAAAGAATATGGCATGCAAAGAACTCTGCAACCTCCGAGAGCGCTCTGTCTGACAATAGCAAAGACAGGCGTATTTCTAGTACAAAAAACGTCATCAGAACCTACACACTATAGGGGGCACAAGTTAATTGGGATTGGGTGGCGTCGACTAACTATAGGTGTTGCTGCAGCGTGGTTGGTCCGGGTGGGAGGACGTCACTGGTCAGCCTCGTGGGTTGGGTTGGGCCTGGCAGGCCGGCTTGAGGTCATCCGGGCGGTGTTGGTTCGCTGGGGCAGCCTGTGACAAAGATGAATACCTTTCCTGACTTGGGTGCCCTAGATCATGCACATTGCAGTTACTTAAAACCCCATATCTAACTTCTACAGTAAATCTTTCAATCAATGAGATACAACACAGGAGGAATGCACCTTGTGAGGGGTCTGGTGGTCATCTATTGGATTTACCGGTATTCTGACGTCTGGTATTTCAGGTCGAGGGGCTGGGCTCTGGGGCCTGGGCCGAATGATACATGTCTGTCTGCTGCGTTAGAAGTTATTATATAAATGGGTCTCTGTGTCTTGTCCCAGCGTTGGGGGTCGTCTTTGCACGGGGTCATGATTCTTGGGGTGGTCTAGGGGGGTTATGGGATTTACGAGAGGGTGCTGGTAGATCTGTGGATTCAGACGTGGGTTTATTACCGTGCTGTAAATAACACAGGTGGCGGGCTGTGGCCTTGGGTGCGGTACTGGGGCCTCTGATTCTCTGAAGCGGCTCCAGCTTGGTTGGGGGAGGAAAGGGAGCGCGGCACATGCCTTAGCTTCTTCATCTGGCAGGCTTCGTAGGGTGGGAGGGAGAATGGCCTTGCATATATTCACAAAGGTTTTTTCCTCGTGCGTTGCCGACTTTTGAATGCAGAACTTTTATAATGTTTTGCCTTATTTTGATCTTATTCAAACACACATTTATATTTCAATTTTGTTACACATTTCTTCAATACATTCGGTCCGAGTACCTTTTCATTACATGGTATTATATCTACTACAGTGTTTAAGTATTTATATACATTCGACGGTACATGAGGTAGAACTATGTTATGGACCACAGAGATTGACGGTTGCCACTATGGGTGACTTAAGACGATATATAGGGGTTCATGTTTCTACATATGACTTAAGGACACTCTCTCTGTGATCTAGCAGCATTAGTACAGTCACAACGTGAAGTCATATAAACATTTCACTTTTATGGCTAATTCATAGTTGGCAGATTCTGTTTAAGAAGAGCAGTTCACTAATATAACCACTTGAATTCATTTCTGCGTTGCCCTGGCCTCGCGGACCAGGTCACACGGGATGCAGTATTACATTGTGAACGACGAAGTGTTACAGTGTTAGCATCTCGGGTTAGCTCATACCCGGCTTTCTCATGGGAACGCGCTCGTAGCGGATCTACCATGGTGCTGCGGCGGCAGGGATGCTTGGAAAGCCCTCCAAAGGTGGGGGCCGCGCTACAGTGCGCTGAACTCACGCCATCTTTGCTAAACAGGATGGCTTCTAGGCCTAACTGAATTTTTGTATATGCAGGAAACGGATACGTGTGGGCAATGTCGTCGGCGGGTGAACCCTCCTCCACCTGGGCCCGGGTGGCATGAGGGGACGCCCACCGAGTCATGGTCCTCACCTGGGGAGAAGGCTGCAGGTGAGGAGGGCCTCGCGGCCAGTCCTCCCCTACAGTGGCCACAGGATCACCAGCTGAGTCCTCCATAATCTAGATGACAAGGTACGGCTTCACAGTCTGTCAAGACTTGATAGTCGTGTAGATTATAAAGGCCTCTGTCCCCAAGTACCACACCAGGAGATATAATATAACTCTCTGTGCAATCTTTGAGGCCACAGGTGATAGGTACTGGAACGCCGGAACCACGGAACACTGGAAACCCCAAGGCCGCTGTAAGGCAAACAATGGTTTAGCACAAACACCAATAGTAACAGCCAATTATGGGCAGCTGACAGTATCAGAGAAATGGCTTACCTAAGTGTGGAATGAGTGTCAATTCTACCCAACTGGGACCTTGGGAGCGAAGCACGTGGTGGGGGTAGGTAAGAACCCTCAGTGAATGGTATGAGTGACCACAGAAGGACAGCAACAGTAGGTCACCGCTTTATGTACCAAACACTGGAAATACCTGTAGTTGAAATGGCGCTCGATGCTTCAATGGAGGAAGAAACAAGAGGCTGACTCGTGAGTCCAGGTAAGTTCGAAGAAAACAACAAATCCAAGGGCTGAAGCAGAAAGAGTCCAGTTGAACAGTCCGTGGGTCAGAGCAACAAGAGATCCATTTGAGAGGTGCCAAAACAGAAGCAAAAGACAAAAGGAAGTCCGTAATTTGTAGTCCGTGATCAGAATATGCCAGGAATCAAGGTAGAGCTCAAACAGTGCCAGTACGGAACAGCTGCGAAGCACTGTGTGAGCGCAGAGACCCGGCTTTTATCCTGTTGCTATGGAAGCCTTGTCACGTGAGCGGCGCTTCCGTGACACGTGACCCGTGACTGTATCACGTGAGCGGGCCTTTCTTGTCGCGTGGCCCGGAGGCAAGCATGATTGCCGGTTATCAGGACGCCTGACTCTGCCTGACCCAATGCGCCAAGGAAGCTGCCAATACAGGATGTAGTCGTCCCATATGATATTTCCTCATGCAGTGATTGGTACCAGTCCCTGCACGAGGGAAGTGGACCGCAGGCTGTCGCTGTCCTACATGCAAGCCGGAGGTGAAGGTGGATGTACGTGCTGTAGGGACACTAGCAAGTGTAGGGACGTGATGCGTGACATTCGCACAGATTGCTCTTTTCTTCAATCGCTTCAGCACTTGTATACAAGGCAGCTTCTGTATCTTGCCTCCTTAGTTCTTTCCAAGCAGGGGGCACCCGGTCTAGGTGCAGTTGTCGGACCACATGGTCTGCCCATTACAGATCAAGCAACCGAAAACCCTTGGCACTTTGTTATGATTTTATGTTCTCTTTGGACTTTCTTGCCAACACAAGTTTTCTCTCTCTGAACCTGTGTCATTAGTCAACACTCAAGTCTGTTTCTCCTTAGCAGTCTCATGGCTTTCTGACATGTATATCACACAACTCATTCTGGGGTGTTCATCCTTTTCCACCACATTGCTTTGACATTGTCCATTAGTGCTCATCACTTGCTTTCACTTTGTTTATAAGTGCTCATCACTTGTTTTTCACTCGTGCTGTATTTTCATATCCTTTTTATTTCTTTCCTTTAGTTCGTCATTCATTAATACTTGTTGCATTCTTAAAAGTTCTTTGCTATAAATTACATGTTGTTAAATTATTATATAGGTGGAACTATGACCCATTTAGATTGGCCAAAATGTATCAAGATGTAAGTCCATATTGCTGGCGGGGCTGCGGCCAGAAGGCAGACCAGTGGCACATGTGGTGGGATTGTCAAGCTGTCGAAGCCCACTGGGATGAGGTGCTTAGCTGGATTAAAGAGTTAGATGGGGAGGAGAGGGAGAAACAGCCACTCATGATTTATTTGGCTTGGTCGAAACAAATGGGGAGGTCGCTAAAGTATCTAAAATGACACATGGACTCTTGCTCGCTGCAAGGGCCTGTCTCACGACAATTTGGAAAAGGGCATGTCTACCTACCAAAACGGAGTGGATTGGTATCTCCCGCAACATATTTAGAATGGACAACTTGACCGCTGTCCTCCATGGGGACCATACCTCCATCGATAATGAATGGTCAGAATTTCAAGCTAAATACATTACATGAAGGAAAGTGAGTGTGTCTTGACAAGTTGTAATGGACAATCTGATGGTTTGCTGGCATAGCCCGAAAAGTGATATATTGGATTGGCATATGCATCTGTTTGATCCAAAGGTTCAGCTACAGAATTTCTCTCGTCGCACAATGGGACACTTTGACATCATCCACAGTCTTAGGGGAAGGGGTGGGGGGTCGGCATATGGGGATATTATCTAGTTGAGGTAATGTTGTAATATGTTTTCTGTGAGGTTGTCATTGGGTGTCATGAAGTTTATACCTCTTCATTCTTCATGTCCAGTTACATAAACATGTTTTGTAATGTATGCTGATATATCCATTTGAAAAACTCAATAAAATCTTAATTAAAAAAAAGTACTTGGCAGTTTTTTCGGCATTCAAAATTTCTCAATTCAATCTCCAAACCCAGCTATTATACAATTTAGTTTGTTTGTCATTTTCATGTCCCCACTTCCTGCCCTTGGAGCGCCCCGGCATGAGTGTTCCCTTTCTTACACTCACTGGTGTGCGGCCTCTCCTCTTCAGCTTCCTCTTGCTCCGCTTGTGCTTTTCGAAGGCTCCCGTGAGCAACGCTCACCCCTTGGAACTTTGCTGCAATGGTCTGCGGCAGTCTAGAGTCTTCAGTGTCCCACAGGTCTGGCTGCGGACACACGACACAGGGGGCTGCAGGTGTCGCGACCTCTCGTGCGCGCCCTGCCCCAGCGTCTCTCTCACCCTTCTGCTGCGCACAGCGTCCTTCCGGCCTGCCCCTCTACAGCCTGCTCCACCTCAGACAGCCGCGTCCTTCTCTCCAGGTGGGTTTCTCGCCCTCCCGGTCCTGCTGGTCTCCCCTTTTATGCACCTGTGGCCTCTTAACTGGTTGCAGGTGCAAGTCCTTTTCCTGAATATATTTACATCTATTAGCAGCAAATGCCTCGCTATTGCAATTGTCCTCCTCCACAGTCCACTTCCTCATCTCAGTACCAAGGTGGTGTGGTGTGAATGAATGGAACTGTGCATGACTCCCAGTTGCCTCCTCCTCATCCCAGTTTTATAGTAAAATGGTTGTGGGACAGTTTGCATGTAGGAAAGAGATAAGGACTGACAATAACCAACAAAGGCAAGGGGAGGGGACGGTTCATTCTGACAAAGGAAAGGGGATACCATGTCTCACCCAAAGACATCCTCTCCCCATTCCCCAAGGTCCCTCCACCCAGGTGATCCTTCCTCGCATATCCACCCCACAGAGTCGGGATCCAAGAGCGATGGCCTTTCTATGGCCACATGAGAGGAAGATCCAGGGGGAGTAGATGGGAGGTTGCCCTCAGGTTCCTGTTCTGACTTGAGTGTCGTGTAGACCATTGATACCTCCGTCCCCAAGTGACGCACAGGGGAACCTAAAAGAACCCCGCTGTGCGACCTTTGGAGCCACAGGTGGGGGATGTTGCTTCCCGGATCCACGGAACCTCAGGAACACTGATGCTGCTGCAGATAGAACGGGGTTAAGTACCAGGCAAATAAAATAGAATACAAGAATCACAGGGTCTGAATAGTCTTACCTATCCGGTGGTTTGAAAACCCGGGAGACCTAGTGAAGGAGGTTTGAGACTCAGATGAGAGGTAGTCCCCAGAACAAGGGGGACCGGAGTCACACGTGGGTACAGGACAGCCCACCTGAACCAAGGGCTGGAGGCGTAGCGTGAGCCCTCAAAGGGCAATGACGTAGTGAAGACAAACAGTTCAAAGGGATGATCCGAAGGCAAGTGAGGGACGGGCCGAGGTTCAGCGATGAGTCAACAGTTCCAAGCAAAGGTACAAAGGATAATCCGAGGGAGTCCAGGTGAGTGATCCAAAGTCAAGGTAAACCAGAAGAGCAAAGTCCAGACGTAGCGCCAAACAGAGTCGAAAGACAGCTGAGAAGCGGTGAGCGCTCCGTGCATCAGGCGTTATGTACTGAGCGCTTCCGGGCCACGTGACGCCCTCCATCGTCACGTAGGAAACGCCGCTCTGAGTCACGTGAGTGGACAATTGTTCGATGCGGAAGCGTTCTGCCGCCCCTTCTGCTGTGTGCTCTCCATGGCAACTGCCAATGCAGGAAGGGCTGCAACCGGGCACGTACATTGTACCCGGCATGGAGGTTTCGGTCCTGTGGGGGAACCAAATCACGTGAGCCTCGAAAACCTGGGGGAAGTAGTGTGGGCACCCGGGGAAGGTGTTGTGGGGGTGCTAGCAGTGTTCTGATGTGCAGTGTTCTGATGTGCAGAGGAGCGCCTAACATAGCCCCCCCCCCCAACGGCCCACGAACCCGTGGGCAGGACGGGTGATCCCGATGGAACCGGGACACCAACCGAGGAGCGTTAACGTCCAGGGCGGAAACCCAAGAGCGCACCTCCGGGCCATAACCCGCCCAGTCCACCAAATACTGGAGCCTACCCCTAAATCAACGGGAACCCAGAATAGCCGCCACCTCAAAGACATCAGGGGAGGCCAGGGACACCGGGGCCACTGGGGCACGGAGACGGGAGGAATCAGGGCAAAGCTTGAGAAGGGAGACATGAAAAACGGGATGGATGCGCCAAGAGCTCGGGAGAACCAGGCGAAAAGCCACAGGATTCACAACCTCTGAGATCACATACGGACCAACAAAGCGAGGCAGAAGTTTCCGACAACCAACCAGGCGAAGATGACGGGAAGACAACCATACCCGGGAACCCACCGCAAGGGGAGGAGCAGCCATGCGCTTGCCATCAGCACGGGACTTCATGGAGGCCTTTGCTTCAGTAAGTTGGACCAGAGTATGAGCATGAACAGCAGACAGATCCCTAAGACAAGCTGTGGCAGCAGGATTCAAAGAGACAGAAGCGTCAGGGACGGGCAAGACCTTGGGGTGTTGTCCGTAGAGGGCGTAGAAAGGAGAGAGACCCGTAGCAGAGTGAGCCGCGTTGTTTTAGGCGAACTCGGCAAGCCTTAAAACACTCAACCAGGAGGACTGCTGCTGCAAGATAAGGCACCGGAGATACTGCTCCATAGATTGGTTCGTCCTTTCAGTCTGCCCATCAGTCTCGGGGTGATAGGTCGAGGAGTACCTGGTATCGATGCCAAGCAGCTTAGTCAAAGCTCGCCAAAAACGAGACGTGAATTGCAACCCTCGGTCAGAGACAAGAACAGAAGGGAACCCAAACAACGAGAAAACTGATTAAAAAAACAAGTCAGCCAGGACCGGGGCCAAAGGGATCCCCTTACAGGGGACAAAGCGAGCCATTTTGGTGAATGTATCCACCACCACCCAGATGGTATCAAAACCCCGCACCCTGGGGAGATCGGTCACGAAATCCATAGTCAGTGTGTGCCAAGGTCTCGGGGTACCGGTAGCGGAAGCAGCAGGCCAATTGGGCGGCCTCTTCAGCGTTTGGCTTGAGCGCAAACAGAGCAGGAGTTGACATAACATTCCACGTCGCGCTTCATAGATGGCCATCAGCACCAGCGCTTTAGGAGATCCATGGTACGCTCCTGGCCGGGATGGGCGGTAAAGGGGGCATCATGAGACCATTCAAGGGCCAGGTTACGGGTGTCGGGCATGGGAAGAAACAAACGATCATGTACGAAAGGCAAGCCGTCACAATAAACCGGATCCCAATCCCGCAGCTGGTCAGAGTGACTGCTTGTCCATGCTCGCACAGATCCAACAATGAGAGAGAGGGAGTACAGAGACAGATCACATGACTCTTGCCTAGAAGAGTATCAGGGAAGGTTGGCAACGAGACCCCACCGGGAGAGCGTGACAAGGCATCTGCTTTCCCATGAGTGACCCCAGGACGATGAGTGATGTGAAAGTCAAAGGCAGAAAAGAAGAGATGCCACCGGACCTGTCTGCTGTTGATGCACTTCAGGGAGGCCAAGTCCTGCAAGTTCTGATGATCGGAGTAGACAGTGATTGGATGCCTAGCCCCCAGGAGATGATGGCGCCAGACACGAAAGTCGTCCATGACAGCCAGAAGTTCCGTCTCCGTCACAGTATAATGGGCCTCAGTACTGGAAAACTTGCGGGAATGGTATGCCACTAGGTTCAACTTGCCCGTGGTCGGACAGGTCTGAGACAACACTGCACCGAGGGTGAAGGAAGAGGCATCCGCCTCGACTATGAATGAGAGTTCGGGATTGTGGTGCTGAAGAATCAGTGCGGTGGTGAAAGCTGTCTTCAGAGCCTCGAATGATTCCTGATGTTCCTTCCGCCACTGAAAGGGTACCTGAGGGCTAGTCAGAGCCGTGAGTGGGGCCACGATGGTGGAAAAGGACGAGATAAAGCGCCTGTAGAAGTTGGCGAAACCCAAAAAGGCCTGGAAGGCCTTGAGCGTCTGAGGTATCGGCCATTCTAGGACCGCCCTCACCTTGGATTTGTTCATGGACAGGGCCCCAGGGGTGATGTGGAAGACTAGAAACTCAACAGATGTTTTATGGAACTGACATTTCTCGAGTTTGGCAAACAGTGAATGTTTCCTCAAACGAGATAAGACCTCCCGGACATGCTGCACGTGGTCATCTAGATCTCGCAAAAAGATCCAGATGTCGTCCAGATAGACAACCACGTACACGTCCAGAATGTCCCTGAATATGTCATTCATAAAATGCTGGAATGTGGCCGGGGCATTGCATAAGCTGAAGGGCATGACTAGGTATTTGTATAACCCGTAACGAGTGCAAAAGGCAGTTTTCCACTCATCGCCCTCGCGGACGCGCACTAGGTTCTACGCGCTCCGAAGGTCCAGCTTGGTAAAAACGGAGGCATGGGATAAGCGGTCCAGGAGGGGGGTGATCAAAGGGATTGGAAACCTGTCCTTTTTAGTGATGGCATTGAGACAACGGTAATCCACGCAAGGGCGTAGATCCCCCTCTTTCTTGGGAACGAAGAAAATAGGGCTTGCGGCTGGTGAAGTAGAGGGGCGGATGTGGCCTAGTCGTAGGGCGTTCTGGACATACTGCTTCAGAGCCTGTTCTTCCGAGGGGGACAGAGAATAGATCCTGCCCGAAGGAACGGCAGAACCCGGGATTAGTTCAATCAGGCAGTCACATGGCCGGTGTGGGGGAAGCACCTCGGAAGAACTGCGATCGAACACTGATTTGAATGCCTTGTACTCAGGGGGAATCCCGCTAACCACCCCTCCAACAGTATGGGAATCCACAACCATTGAGCCACCGTCATTCAATGTAAGATGAGCGAGAGCTCCCAGGGCCCGTGATGGAGTATCTGCTTCCTGATGGGCTGGGAGACAATAGTTCTGGCAGATATCTGACTCAAAGAGGACCGTGCCTGTTTGCCAATTAATGAGAGGATTGTGATCCCGCAACCAGGGTATCCCTAATATGATACCGAACTGGGGTGTGGTAATCAGGTCAAAATGTAGCGTCTCTGTGTGGATGTCTTGTATAGTCAATAAGAGGGGAGCAGTTTGGTGCCTAACGGGACCAGAGACAAGGGCAGTGCCGTCTACAGCCTGGACTGGTTCGGGTCAGGTTTTCACTACTAAAGGCAGATTGAGAGAATGGGCTAGGGCAATGTCTACGTAGTTCCCCATGGCACCAGAGTCAATGATGATCGTGACTGCGTGGGAGATACCCGCAGAGGGACAAAGAGTGGTCTGTACAAAGATGGGCTGAACACGAGCAAAAGCAAGAGAGGCACCCGGAGATGAGGACTAGAAGCTCGACCTGGTCTCCGGGTCTAGGGTCGAGCTGTCCGAAAAACCTGGGACTTCTTGGGACGTCGGGGGCATTCCTTAACATAGTGTCCCGTGATGCCGCAATAAAAGCATGCATTATCCACCCTCCTACGTTCCCTCTCGGATGTTGTGATGGGACTACGTAACCCTCCCATTTGCATGGGTTCCTCAGTGCTGGAGGCGGGAGTATTGACTGCTGTAGGGTGGGAGAAGCCCAACTCAGCCCTGCGCTCTGAGCGACGTGCATCTACCTGCAGGGCCAGATCCACTAGTTCTTGATACTGAGTGGGCACGGGGGGACTACTGATAAGGCATCCTTCATTGGACTACTCAACCCTCTATAGAAGACGACCGCCCGCTTGCTTTCTGGCCATGATGTCTCGCTGACTAATTGATTGAAGTGCATGATGTAGTCTATCAAGGCCCCTCTACCCTGGGTTAGTTCTAGCAGCTCCAGATCCCTGGATTGTGCCTTGTGTCGGGTGTCGAAGACTCGGGACATCTCGGTAACTAGCAGGTCAAAATCATAGAGAACCAGACGATTGTTCTCCAGTAAAGGGTTAGCCCAAACGGCAGCCGTTCTGGCCAGATGAGACAGGGTAAAGGCTGCTTTAGCAGTGGAGTTGGGGAAGGCCAGAGGTCTGCACAGGAAGTGCAACTTGCACTGATTGATGAAGGTCCTGAACTTCTTGGGGTCGCCTTGGTAACGTTCAGGAGCAGCCAGGGGAGAAGGGGCTGGAAGCACCACCGGGGTTGGAGCTGGGGTACTTGCCACTGGAGGAAACGTGGCTGGAGCGGCAGCATCCCCAAATTCAGAGTCTGCTGGGAGGGAATGCTGGACACTCTGTATGGAATCTAACCTTTGGTGAATCACGGTGTTTGCGGCGGCCATATCCGCCCTTAATATTGTAATTGCCTGTACTAAAGCAGCAATGGGTTCTTCCGTGGACCCCTGCATCGTTCAACACGACTATACGGCTTCTCAGTCTGTTCTGACTTGAGTGTCGTGTAGACCGTTGATACCTCCGTCCCCAAGTGACGCACAGGGGAACCTAAAAGAACCCCGCTGTGCAAACTTTGGAGCCACAGGTGGGAGATGTTGCTTCCCGGATCCACGGAACCTCAGGAACACCGATGCTGCTGCAGAAAGAATGGGGTTAAGTACCAGGCAAATACAATAGAATACAAGAATCACAGGGTGTGAATAGTCTTACCTATCCGGTGGTTGGAAAACCCGGGAGACCTAGTGAAGGAGGTTCGAGACTCAGATGAGAGGTAGTCCCCAGAACAAGGCGGACCGGAGTCACACGTGGGTACAGGACAGCCCACCTGAACCAAGGGCTGGAGGCGTAGCGTGAGCCCTCAAAGGGCAATGACGTACTGAAGACAAACAGTTCAAATTGATGATCCGAAGGCAAGTGAGGGACGGGCCGAGGTTCAGCGATGAGTCAACAGTTCCAAGCAAAGGTACAAAGGATAATCCGAGGGAGTCCAGGTGAGAGATCCAAAGTCAAGGTAAACCAGAAGAGCAAAGTCCAGACGTAGCGCCAAACAGAGTCGAAAGACAGCTGAGAAGCGGTGAGTGCTCCGTGCATCAGGCGTTATGTACTGAGCGCTTCCGGGCCACGTGATGCCCTCCATCGTCACGTGGGAAACGCCGCTCTGAGTCACGTGAGCGGACGACTGTTCGATGCGGAAGCGTTCTGCCGCCCCTTCTGGTGTGTGCTCTCCATGGCAACTGCCAATGCAGGAAGGGCTGCAACCGGGCATGTACATTGTACCCGACACGGAGCTTTCGGTCCTGTGGGGGAACCAAATCACGTGAGTCTCGAAACTTGGGGGAAGTAGTGTGGGAACCCGGGGAAGGTGTTGCGGGAGTGCTAGCAGTGTTCTGGTGTGCAGTGTTCTGATGTGCAGAGGAGCGTCTAACAGTTCCTCACAATGCATAAATGCCAACAATCTGGAGCACCTGGGAGGGAGAACGTGTCACAGAAAGCGGGAGAATTGAATTCTCCCATTGGATCACATTGGGGTTCAAATTATATTAGGAGGAAGAAAGTAAAAAAGGAGCAATATTTTTCATTAAGAAATCGGGTGTCTCCTGCCTAAATCGGCAAGGCTACCATGTATACTGATTGGCAATGGATGGAGGAGGTATTGTACCTCCTGTGAAGGATAGATTAGAGTTGGAAAAGGGTTCCTGTCAGGGGAAGCATGCCTTAAAAGTAAGCAGTGTGATGAGGAACACTTAGACTAAGAGTAATGAGGATTCCAAGTAAGTAATCTGGCATTCGTTTTAATGGCTGTATTGATTTTTGGGAGTGTATTGAGAGCTGTTGGTCCTTTTGTTTGCATGGTTTTCCAAACGGGTCTATTCCCGACACAATCGGACTGGTCAAAATCCAGTTTGTGGGGAAGAAGGGTGATTATCATGGAGGAGAAATGTGATTATCATGGGGGAGAAGGGTGAAGGGTGATTATCATGGAGGAGAAGGGTGATTATCATGGATGAGAAGGGTGATTATCATGGAGGAGAAGGGTGATTATCATGAAGGAGAAGGGTGATTATCATGGGGGAGAAGGGTGAATATCATGGAGGAGAAGGGTGATTATCATGAAGGAGAAGGGTGATTATCATGGATGAGAAGGGTGATTATCATGGAGGAGAAGGGTGATTATCATGGAGGAGAAGGGTGATTATCATGGAGGAGAAGGGTGATTATCATGGGGGAGAAGGGTGAATATCATGGAGAAGGGTGATTATCACGGGGGAGAAGGGTGATTGAGGGTGATTATCATGGAAGAGAAGGGTGAATGAGGGTGATTATCATGGGTGCAAGCCCACCCAATTTTGGGCTTGATTTGGGATACGTTTCAGAGCACCAGGAATTATTTGAAACATAGAAAAGGTTTTCTTGCGCCGTTTACTTACTGCTTTTATCCATAGATGATAAATAGTTTTCAACAGCAATTTAATAACCATATTTTGCATGAAAAAAGGAGGAACATTGGGAAATTGTTTTGAGTCAGGTCTCAGGGGAGGTTGGAGTGCATGGATCATAAACAGCTGCCATGTTTCCCAGTTCCATGCGAAATCTTTGATCTAGACCTGTGGTTTTTTTCCTCACTGCATGCTGCAACTTGTAGGCCCACCCTTGCAATGGGAAAAATGAAACTACAGGTTCCAGCATGCAATTGGAAGCAAAAAGCAGGACTAGCTCGATGTCTCATGCATGGAACTGGAAAACTTGGTAAGGAGGGATCGGTGTAATGTAGGGTGGGCAACTTTCTGAAACATTTTGCAGGACGCTTGCCCACCTTGCACACATTTTGCCGGCAGGGATTTCTTCACCTTTGCCCCCCCTTCATATTGTTAATTAAACAATTGGTGAAAGTCTATTAACACTCTAACACTGAGCTTCATTGCAAGGCTAACCCTACTGATTTCTCTGTGAAAAATATTGCTTTTTTTCAAGTTCTCCCGTTTAAAATCATTCTAGCCCCAATTCAATCCTAGGGGGACTTCATGCCTCCTGATGTCGCGGATGAAATCTGCCTTCTAGGTGCCTCGGTATGTTGGCATGTATGAATGGGCACGTTTTTAAACTGTAAACATGACCATCGCAACCCCACAAACAAAGCATTAGTAGTGTAATGAAGTCTGGTGTCAGAGAGTAGCAGCATGTAAGGCACAAGAAGGAGGCCTGGGTCAAGACTGCTAAATGGGTTATTGGCCGTCCTGCAGGGGACAGAGTACTCCGGACAGCCCTTTAAATAGGGGACAGTTTTCCATGGGATTGGGCCCCAGGTGTAGCCAGGCTTGTCAAACAAGTGGGGCCTGAAGCTCATGTAGTTGGGCCCACTTCAGTGACTTTAATATTTGTAAATGTCGCCACAGCGCTGCTGATTGGGCATGTAGATTGTGGGTGGGCCTCGCCCTCTCAGGCCCTACCAGCTGTCTGTGTCTATGGATTGGGCAGTTGTGAAGGTTGTTCAATGATCCTAGGATCACACACTTAAGTGGTGAAGCTGGGGTTTTGAGGACATGTCACAGGTCCTTTACCATATATTTTCCCAGGTCCAATTGATAACAGCGGGTGCCATAGTGGTGTACTGTCATGGATTCCGGCAAGGCCGGGGCCCCGAGGCCCGGGGCCAGTCAGCAAGCCCACACACACAACACACACAACCATTAGTACCGATTAGCTGGCTGGCAGGCAGCCCCTGCCCCTTTTATTAGAAGGGTGACATGGTGTGTACCATATGTGCACAGTGTTGTGCTGTGACCCTCCCACGTGTGTTGCCCTTTTAATGTGATGTTTTGCTCCCATGTGTATTGCCCTTTTAAGATGGGCCTAATCTATTAAAGGGAGCCCCTGTAGGCACGTGCAACAGAATGACTGCAGACTCCCAAAGAGGAACGCCTGAGTCCATCTCTCATTTAGGCCTCAGCCCCACACCGGCTTGCAGGCCACGTTGCCATGGGTCCCTCTTGCCTGCAAGGTGGCCTGGGCCGCATGAGCTGGGAAAGGTCCGCCCTGCGCCATCTAATACCGGGTGTCCCCGTAACCCTCTGAGGCACTAGGCCTCCGTGGTGCTGCTGTCCCATAGCACCCACAGGGGGCTGGCTTGATGCCAATGGCCTGCCCCCATAACAATGGCGACGAGGAGGAAGAGTTCCCTCAGTGTGCACCATTTCCCTGCTGTCCCTCATCTTTTTTTTCTTCAAGGGGAAAAAGGTGGGGGGAGAAAGGAGGAGGGGTGGCATCCACTGCCCTGCAAGAGAGGGGGGGTTGTCACCTGGCGCATACTTGCCAACCCTACAGATTTAGGCAGTAGGCTACTACTTTTTAAGCAGTCCTACCGCCTACAGATTTCAGTGACAGATCCTACTGCTTTTTACAGTGGCAAGTAATTTATGTGATTCTAAGGCAGGCTCCAGGACAGAGCATGCAACACATTTGTTAGTCTGTCTATACAGTGGACTGACTGGTAGGTGAATACTTTGACTGCACTCAGACCAATCCACTGACCTGACAGCTAGTTGACGGAGTCCTGCACTTTTGCCAGTACAACCCTTAGGTGAACCACCAGTGAAGGCAACTGGCAGAGTGTAACACCATCACACAGCATCTGCCTGTCAGACTGAGGGGGATATCAGTCGCCATGTCATAACTATGTACTGCCTGGGCTGCTTCACTTTCTAGGCTGAAGATCCGTACTTCTCACCTCCTCCCCCCCCCAGCCGTCCCCTTTCCCATTCCATAACTCTCGCCTTAAGTTCGCCTGTTATATATGACTTCATTTTGTACACCCTCATGGGCATCCTAGTGTGTGCCTGTGAATTGCGTGCTGTAAATTAAAACCCCCTCCAAATGAATTATATCGAGCCTTTAAAAAATCTGTTTTATGGCTGAGGACAGAGGAATATTGTTTCTATTTCACCCAGTGATCTATTCCAATTAGTGCATGATGTCTCTTTACTCCTAATATAGGAAGAATACAAAAGCGAGCGTCGGCGGAATGTCTCTTTCATGAGCGCTTCATCACTTGGCCAAATTGGCCAATTATACATTTTTAACATTTGAACATCTTTCCATGTTGTGGTGCTGTTTGATGGGTTGTGTATTTTAGAATGCTTCAATGGTGCCAACAATGTATGTTTTGTATTTTCCTGTGATGGCATTGTTATGTGAATTATTTTTGAAACGTGAAAAATCCTACATCTTTTTGATTAAAGAATGTTGGCAAGTATGCTGGCGCGCTGCCGGTGGACCCTCCATGGCAGAGGCCCTCTGCAGCCCCACGTCGGGCTGTGTGGCAGTGAACATTCGAAGTCCTCCGGTGTGAGTCCCGCTGTGTCAGAGCAGGAAGGGGATGTCTCCCTCCGGATCCCAGGCGAGCCGGCAGTGAGAGCAATGAAGAGCCCCGGGTCCGCCCCACGTGAACAAAATGCACAAGTGCCCTCTGAAAATCCCGGGCCACTGGCGTTGAAAGGAGAAAGCGCTCCAGAAGGGTGCAATACAAATAAAGTGTATGGCTTCCTGCAGACCCCGGGGCGTGAAGGCAGTGAGTTTCTGCTATGCTCCGGGATCCGAGTTCCAATGATAACAAAGAAGAAAGTGCAATTCTGCACAGTGTGCCTGCCCAACACCCAGGGAAAGGAAGGGGAAAGAAGATGCCTGCTCCCACATACACCTGCTGTGCTAACAGCCCCATGCCTGCAAGGGATTCCCAACACCCTGCCACAAATGTGTGCCCTTTGTTACTGGCAGATTCCTGCCCACACTCCTGCCTGGGGGAGAGAACCAGGCAGCTAGTGGGCCTGACATCTTGCCACTAAAGTCACCTTGCCTGCCATAACATCCTCGTGCTACCCAGCAGCCCAGGCCACAGACAGGGATCCCTGCCACCTGCCACCAAGAAGCAGTGCAACGGGCAAGGTAATGGTTGCAGCTCTGTCCGAGTTCTTGTGCAAAGTGACACTTCTGACTGGGGGAGCATGGCCAAGAAAGGGGGGTGAGTGATATCACTCACCCCATGCCCTGTCAACATCATGTGATGTAGCCTAGACGCCCCGCTACCAGCTTCTCGCTGTCCTGTCGCAACATCAAAAGCGACTGACTGAGCCTGAATGTGGCGCAACCTGGCCACCCTGCTACCTGCATCTCTCTGCCTACCCTAACATCAAGGGACTAGGCCGATGTGGCTCCTGGTGTCCCCAGGTGGGGCTTCACCAGCCTGTGGATTGTGCCATACTGCCCATGACCTGTGGAAGTGACTATCCTGAACGGACACTGATGGAAAGTGAACTGATCTCCTGCAGTCCTGCAATTGCTTAAAGAGGACTCAGTAAACACGTTCTGATGCTGTGAGCCTGCATATTTGTCATGATTCCTGCCCCTCATGTCCCCAGCTCTCCAAGATGTCAGGCTGGAGCCAGGCCACGATCACCTACATGGCCCTCAGGTGCCTCTCCATCCCTCCAAAGACCCACTTGGAGCCAGACTTGGCACTTGTGGCACCAGACTCAGTCACTCCCATAGGATAACATTGGGGATTGGACTTGTAGTGCATTGATGGGGACAAGATGGATGCCCCCACATATTTCGGTTCCCAGAACTGCATGTGCAGTCTAGTCTTTTGGGTGTGGTTCAACCCAGAGACACCTGGGATACCCAGAGACTATTTTAGCCACGCCCAGGCTGAGAAACATGCTTTGTGTTTACTGCACCTGCAGCGTGACACTCGCCGTGTTCGGATCGGTCTCCAGTAGGCCTGCATCTTTCTTCTGCGCTCAGCTCCTGCAAGAACAAGAACACCGTTAGGAACAGCCTTACCTTACGGCGCTTCTGCCCATCATTCATTGCTCCTTCTGTTCTGCGGGCATCTTCGGCAGTGTCATTCCCATCCCGGCACGCCTCTTCCTAAGGAAAAGGGAAAAAAAAAGGCATTAGTAATCATTCAGCAAATCTTCGCTTATTTTTAAAGACTGTATGAGCTTCAAACGCTTACCTGAACCCCAGCCACTCTGGGGGAACTCTGTCTCCGGAACTTCTCATCCATCTGCAAGAGGGAAAAGACACTCCAGGTTAGCGTGGAAACATCTAGAGGCGCTGCATACCGCACTTACTCACCGCATTTCTTCTTCATAACCGGCATCCACGCTGAAAATGTTGCGGCACCTAAAAGACACAGGAAAATAACTCAGTTCAATACAAATACGAAAGGGTAGCATCGCGCATCACACTCGCACTGACCTTAAGCGCTACTCATCTCAGCAGCACATCGTCATCCCCGGACGCCGGCCTTCATCTAAGGAAGGAAAGGAACTAAGTTAGAGAACTGTTAAAAAGACTCATTATACTTACCTGTCGGACTCTTGCCAGTGAAGTAACTAGGCAGCAATGAGCCCTCATCAATCAACGTGCCTCTGTGCTGAAAGCAGGACGGAGAGCACACTTTCCAAGAAAACAAAGGGAGCTGTAGATCAAAGGGAAGGGTTGGACCCCAGGGAAGAAGGGGTTCAAGCACACAGAGACAATAGGGAGTTAAACTCTACCAATCCTGTGTTTCAGGCCCAGTCTCCAGTCGAGTAGACTCCAGGGAAGGGGTCTAGGTCCTAAGAGGTCAGAACAGGCTGAGTGACGTCCCCGTGGATACCAGGTGAGCGTTACAGAACACAAAGCCTCACATCAAAATCCACCTGGGCGTCATGGAAACATCAGAAACCGACCAGTTAGCCCACATGTTGGGGCAGCTACGTTCCGAAGTACATCCAGCCAGGCAGGAGACCAACACCCTGAGGCGACAGCTGATAGTAGCCAAAGAACGCACTGATGATTTAAGCCGGCAACTTCTCCAGTCACAAGCAGGGCATGCACCATTGCCTGGAAGCGTGCCCTCGATGCCAGCACCATCAACCAATCCCGTTCAGATAACCCTTCCTGAGACAGTTCACTTGGCCCCGCCCAAACGATTTACGGGGATCCCAAGAGTTTTGCAACGTTCATGAACCAGTGCCACCTGCACTTCCTTTGTATACCAGGGGCCTTTCCGAATGACCAATCACGGGTTGCTTTTGTGCTATCCTACCTGAGTGGAAGCGCCGCGGACTGGTCTGTACCCTTTGCGGCCCAAGACAATCCTTTGCTGCATGACTTCAGGGGCTTTCAGCAGGAGATGGAAAAGCTGTTCGCCCGTCGTACTCATGGGCAGGCATTAGACAACGAACTTCTGTCCCTACGCCAAGGGACTCAAGACCTATTAACATACATAGGACAAAAGTCTTTTTACTCCTGGTTATCTTGCTAGAGTTTTCTGAAATAATTGCTTATAACACTTTGGTTGATACGAAGCAATTTGTTTTTTATTAGTGATTTTCTGAGTGGTTTTTTTGAAGAACAATTGTGAGTGTTTTTAGAGACACTGTTAGGACTTGGTGTGCAAGTTCGGTCAGCCGACACGTGGAGTAAATATTGCCAAATTGGCAAGTGGCCCTGTGGGGGGCCAAATTGAGGGGGGATCGTGTAATGAGATGAGGCTGAGCTAAAGGATGAAAATGTCCCCTTTGGCTGGTGTAATGGGGAGAGTGGCTATGCCTGGAAGTGCCTGAATTAAGGCAGGAAATTAAAGCGTGTTCGGTAGAAGAGTTCCATGAGCCTGGGTGGGTTTAGTGGCCCAAGAGCGCGGCAGGATGGATAAAGAGCGGTCCAATTTGCAAAAGGGGTTGTGTTCCCTAAATTGGTCTAGTCTTCCTCGTAATGAGGGTCCTGTCTTTAGGGCAGGCGGAGAGTCCTAGGATGTTACAGTTGTGTAGGATGTGTGTGGCTCAGTTGGTTGTTGGGCGTTGTGGAAGCCCAGGGAGAGCCAAGTGGTGTGGCAGAAGAGGAATAAGAGGAGGTTACAGGAAAACATTGAGGTCATGATCTTTGTTTAAGCCATTTTTAACACATCTGAAATGACAGATCAATCTTGCTTCCTCTTGTCTCAGCTTTTGGATTCTGTCACCTCCTCTGGGGCCCAGCCGGACAGTCTTGAGTCCGATGAACCTTATCTCACTTTTGTTGTCCATCTGGTGATTCTTCTGCCAGTGGTTGGCCAGCGTTAGTTTTGGATCTTGTGAATATATACTGTTCATATGTTCCCTTATCCTGAAGCGTGTTTCTCTGATGGTGCTACCTATGTATATTTTCTCGCATACACAGATTATTGCATATATCACAAATTTACTTTTACAATTGATGTGCTCCGTGATATTGAAAATTGGGCAGCCTTTACATTTTGCACATTTAGTTGGAGTTGCATATTTACACATTGAGCATGTCCCGCATCTCGTGAAACCAACTGGTGTTAGTTTGCTGTGCCAGTCCTGTGCCGTAATATGTTTGTCTGAAAGAAAGGAGGGGCTCAGCAAGTTCCTCAGAGTTGGTGCTCTACTGTATGACATGCTGGGGTATGTTTCCAATTGAGGTTTGATGTGTTCATCCATGCGGAGTAGCCCCCAGTGCTTGGTCAAGATTTTTTGGAGTGCATAACTATATTTGTTATATCTTGTTACTAATCTAATCATAGGATCGTCATCTTGTCTTCTTGGTTTGGGTGAAAG
Source organism: Ambystoma mexicanum (assembly GCF_040938575.1). Lineage (NCBI taxonomy): Eukaryota > Metazoa > Chordata > Amphibia > Caudata > Ambystomatidae > Ambystoma > Ambystoma mexicanum. The sequence continues at coordinate 1,669,353,617 of NC_090937.1, read as the reverse complement.
TAGAGTGGATCTTTCCAGATGGCAAGCTTGTTCCCTTGCTTGCGTCAGGTTTTCAGTGGAGTAGCCCGACATCTGAATCTTCGGTCCAGTAGGTCGCATTCTTCCTTGAAGAATTTTTCTGTGTTACAGTTTCTTCTTGCCCGAATGTATTCTCCTTTAGGGATGTTGCGTATAAGACTTTTTCTGTGGCAACTTTGTGCATGCAGGGTGGAGTTCACCTCCGTTGGTTTGCGGTAGGTTCTGGTTGTGATTTTGTTCTCTTCTATCTCAATCCTGAGATCCAAGAAGTCAATTTGTACCGAGCTGGTGTGGCTAGTGAGTTCAATGCCATAGTCATTAGTATTCAGATAGTCCATATATTCGTTGAGTGCATCTTTAGTTCCTTTCCATATTAAGATGATGTCATCTATGAATCGTTCCCAGTTGACAATGAGCCTGGTGTACTTGTCTTCTTTCATTGCATGCTTTTGTTCATAGGAATGCATAAAGCAGTTAGCTAGAGCAGGAGCATAGCTGGCTCCTATTGCGATCCCCTTGGTTTGCTTGAAATATTCTCCATTAAATATGAATATGTTATTGGTGAGAGAGAATTTGAGGAAGGCTTTTGTCATTTCCACTTGGTCCAGGTGCGATGCTGACTCGTGTTTGAGGAGGAATCCCATGCTTGTTATGGCAAGTTCATGGTTGATTGATGTGTATAGGGCCTTGACATCAAGAGTGGCCATTATGAAATTGGGTTCCCATTTGATATTGGAGAGTATCTCCAAAGTGTGCATAGTATCCCTTAGGTAAATTGGTATTTTGGTATTGGAGGGATAACTGAGACACTAGCAAGATACATTAACAATGTCATACAACCGCTGGTTACCAAAATAGCAATGCGGAGGGAGTGCCTGCCCTGTGTGCGCTGCCGTGGAGAGAAGTCACACTCTTCTGGGAGCCACTGGAAAGGAGGGGGTTTGCTCCGCCCAGCTGCGGCGTCGAGCGGAAGAAAAAGAAAGAGAAGCTACGCAGACGCGTTGAAGCAGTCCGTGGAAGGGGGGGGTGAAGTGCCCACCTCCGTTCCCCTGTGTTTGTTATACTAAAGTGTACTCCTTTCACACACGACCTATCCTCACGGTAGCTATCCTACTCTTGTTCCACACCTGCCCACCGGTCACACGTACTGCACCCTTCATGACTGCCACCACTCTGACTGTTGTCCCCATTGGTTTGAGGAAGAAGGTTATAGAATTAGCACACAGCGGTCACATTGGAGTTACCAAAACAAAGGTTGTTTTGAGAGAAGATTATTGGTGGCCAGGATTTGACAAAGAAATAGAGACAGTGCTGGCAAATTGTCAGTTTTGTATCAAGAGTGGTAAGGGTATTGTAGCCAGGAAACAGCCATTGGTGGATGTTGGCGTACCCTCTAGGATATGGAGTGAGATTGCTATGGACATTCTGGGTCCTGTAGAATTAGGTTATGGTTGCGGAAAGTATGTTGTGTTGGTTGTGGATTTGTTTTCCAGGTGGACAGACTTTAAAGTTGTCAGAGACACCACGGGAGAGAGCATGATAAGGGTTTTACAAGAAGTTTTTGCCAATGAAGGTTTACCAGAAACTGTTTTGACAGACAATGGTCCCCAATTTATAGGAGGAAGTTTCACCAACTATTTGAGGAGATGTGGAATTAGACACAAGAGAACTTCATTATATCATCCTGAATCAAATGGTGTTGTTGAGAGGATGAATAGATGTGTAATGGAGAGTGTGAGGATGGGAGAAGAATGTGGTTTGGACAAGTTAGCCATGATACAAAATAGGATGTGGGCTCTTAGAATGGCACCACATGCGACTACCGGATTATGCCCGTTTGAACTTATGAGGGGCAGGAAGTCGTTTTCTATAACGTGCCCACCTTGGCTTGGTAGACGTAGGGAGTCCGACCTGGTGGTAGATCAGGTGAGGAAGTCTCTGGTAAAAAGTAAGTCAGATTGGGTCATGCGTGAAAATATGAGAAGAGGAAAGAAAGAATTGCGTGTGGAATGTGGAGATTGGGTCAGGATAAGGAAAGGGTTTATCAAAAAGAAAGGGGATTCCCTCTATTCGGACCCAGTCAGAGTGGTGGCAGTCATGAAGGGTGCAGTACGTGTGACCGGTGGGCAGGTGTGGAACAAGAGTAGGATAGCTACCGTGAGGAGAGGTCGTGTGTGAAAGGAGTACGCTTTAGTATAACAGACACTTGGGAAAAGAGATGTTAAATGTAGTTGTTTGAAAAAAAAAATGAAATAAAGGGAGATGTGTTGTAATGATGTTTCTCTTGGGGAGCAGAGAGAGCTAGTGTTGATGACATAGGCAGAGCAAGGTCCTCTATGATGTCATTGGAACATTCACTTGTGTCATTGGAACATTCACTTGTATGTGTTGTTTTACGTTCTAAAGTTGTCAGTTGATGGAGGCTTTGATGGGGAAGGATCTCGTATGTTCGGGGGTCTTTCTTGCTTTCATTTATCTTAAATAAATGCGAAACCAACTTACCAGCGTCTGTGTGTTGCTTCACAACAGAAAGGAACTAAAGATGAACTCAACGAATATATGGACTATCTGAATACTAATGACTATGGCATTGAACTCACTAGCCACACCAGCTCGGTACAAATTGACTTCTTGGATCTCAGGATTGAAATAGAAGAGAACAAAATCACAATCAGAACTTACCGCAAACCAACGGAGGTGAACTCCACCCTGCATGCACAAAGTTGCCACAGAAAAAGTGTTATACGCAACATCCCTAAAGGAGAATACATTCGGGCAAGAAGAAACTGTAACACAGAAAAATTCTTCAAGGAAGAATGCGACCTACTGGACCGAAGATTCAGATGTCGGGGCTACTCCACTGAAAACCTGACGCAAGCAAGGGAACAAGCTTGCCATCTGGAAAGATCCACTCTACTTTCACCCAAACCAAGAAGACAAGATGCCGATCCTATGATTAGATTTGTAACAAGATATAACAAAGATAGTTATGCACTCCAAAAAATCTTGACCAAGCACTGGGGGCTACTCCGCATGGATGAACACATCAAACCTCAATTGGAAACATACCCCAGCATGTCATACAGTAGAGCACCAACTCTGAGGAACTTGCTGAGCCCCTCCTTTCTTTCAGACAAACATATTACGGCACAGGACTGGCACAGCAAACTAACACCAGTTGGTTTCACGAGATGCGGGACATGCTCAATGTGTAAATATGCAACTCCAACTAAATGTGCAAAATGTAAAGGCTGCCCAATTTTCAATATCACGGAGCACATCAAATGTAAAAGTAAATTTGTGATATATGCAATAATCTGTGTATGCGAGAAAATATACATAGGTAGCACCATCAGAGAAACACGCTTCAGGATAAGGGAACATATGAACAGTATATATTCACAAGATCCAAAACTACCGCTGGCCAACCACTGGCAGAAGAATCACCAGATGGACAACAAAAGTGAGATAAGGTTCATCGGACTCAAGACTGTCTGGCTGGGCCCCAGAGGAGGTGACAGAATCCAAAAGCTGAGACAAGAGGAAGCAAGATTGATCTGTCATTTCAGATGTGTTAAAAATGGCTTAAACAAAGATCATGACCTCAATGTTTTCCTGTAACCTCCTCTTATTCCTCTTCTGCCACACCACTTGGCTCTCCCTGGGCTTCCACAACGCCCAACAACCAACTGAGCCACACACATCCTACACAACTGTAACATCCTAGGACTCTCCGCCTGCCCTAAAGACAGGACCCACATTACGGGGAAGACTAGACCAATTTAGGGAACACAACCCCTTTTGCAAATTGGACCGCTCTTTATCCATCCTACCGCGCTCGTGGGCCACTAAACCCACCAAGGCTTATGGAACTCTTCTACCGAACATGCTTTAATTTCCTGCCTTAATTCAGGCACTTCCATGCATAGCCACTCTCCCCATTACACCAGCCAAAGGGGACATTTTCATCCTTTAGCTCAGCCTCATCCCATTAGACGATCCCCCCTCAATTTGGCCCCCCACAGGGCCACTTGCCAATTTAGCAATCTTTACTCCAGGTTCAGGCCTAGCCCGTGGAACTCCTCTCACTGATCCACAACGCATGCGCGCTGACGCTCTCCGACGCGCCTGCGCTGGAATCAGCTCAGAGACACTACACTATCACGCATGCGCGGTGCAGTCACAATACGTGACTCAGCGCTTGCGCGTCTTGATATTAATCGTGGCACCCTGCACAGCCTGCAGGAGCCGTACAGAGCTACCCAGGACGCTCAACACAGAACCAAGGTAAGCCTCCCCATCCGCCCGTTACTAGGGGGATGCAACCCCCCTTGCTATCTAGCTATCTAGCCTCTGGCTTCCTTCCATTGCCACAAACACCGGCATGGAAGACTCACACAGGCTCCTTCACAAACGCCCGTGGGGAAATGCTGCCCCGCCTCAAATGCAAGCTGCAGGAGCCATTAGCTCTCAGTCTCTGACCTCCAACAATTACTTTACATAACCGGCATGGGAGACCCACACGGGCTCAAAAACGCCCCTTGCCCAGCTATGCCCCAACCAGGATGGGACAAACGACCCAATCCCTTAAATTTTCTTTTTGCATACCTCACCAGGGCCCAACAGGAGCCAAGACTGACCCAAGGACAGCCTTCAATTTATACCAGTACCCCAATGAGGGCATACAGCAGTTCACACATGGTAAGAGGATTAAACCTCCCTCTTCCTTCTACCAACTGCATTCATACCCAACTCGCTTGCTGTCCTTTCCCTTTTCTCTTCCTCCCTTCTTTTCCAACTGGAATGTATTTCACATCACCCACCACAACGACAACTGAATATACTACAATTATCTTGTCACGATTTTGTCACGTATCACACATCACCTGGCACTCTTGAATATTGTTCAGCCTTGAGAAAGACCCCCCCTGGTCGAAGCACGTGTCGGCTGACCGAACTTGCACACCAAGTCCTAACAGTGTTTCTAAAAACACTCACAATTGTTCTTCAAAAAAACCACTCAGAAAATCACTAATAAAAAACGAATTGCTTCGTATCAACCAAAGTGTTATAAGCAATTATTTCAGAAAACTCTAGCAAGATAACCAGGAGTAAAAAAGACTTTTTTCCTACTTACCAAACTGGAGTCCAGGCTAAACCCCAAAAACCGCTCCTGTGATCTTGCAATACTCCTAATCACAATACAAATGGAGCTCAGCACATGCAGGTTCCATTCCTAGAGCCAAAATTGACCTTACTATTAACATACATAGCCACGTTCAATAGGCTCGTAGTTGAAGCAGAATGGCCAGTGGAGAAGAGAACCAAGTTATTTCATCAGGGGTTGCGGGGGGAGCTCAAGGATCTTCTCGCACAAGTAGTGAACCCCCCCGAAAGACTGCTCAGAATTCATTGACCTTGTTGACCAACTGGATCATAGGTTGCAGGACCGAAGAACAGATCGAACCAGACCGGACTCTCGCCCTATGTATGTGCGTCCAAAGGACAACATTGCCCGCGCAACGGAAGGTTCAGGAGAACCAATGCAAATCGGGGGGGTCAGATCCCCCTTGACTAAAGCGGAAAGGGATAAAAGGAGACAGCAGCAGTTATGTCTGTACTGTGGAAGGTCAGGTCATTTCCTTAAAGAGTGCCCTGTGAAGCCACCGAGGAGGACGGTAGGGGCCATGGACAAGGAAGATATCATCAAGGAATCGGAAAACTCCCCAGCCTGGCAAGTGTAGGGGTCCACTTGCCGAGCGAAGAAAGTGAACTACAGACCTCCCATTTTGCATTATCTGTGGTCTTGATCAATCACCAACAACCATCTTGGATGCACGAAGTAAGAGCGTACATTGACATTGGAGCCGTTGGGAATTACATTAACCAGGATCTTGTGGCAAAGATGGGGCTTCCGTTACGCCCTAAATCAACCACCAACACTGTTACCACTGTCGACGGCACGGAAATAGCTTCTGGTCCATTATCCCAATGCACTGCAGATTTAACCCTTCTGTGCCAGGATGGACACCAAGAATCTATCATTTTCAACCTCATTAAGGCACCACAGTTCCGGTTGATTTTGGGAATGCCATGGTTGGTAGCTCACAATTCTCGAGTGATTGGCGAGCAAAAAAATTGGCCTTTCCCGAGACTTGCGCCCACACATGTTATCGCCAAGAGAAACAACCAATAGACACCAGAACCTCCACGCTTGCGACTTTGGCAATCGGCACCCTACCAAGTGAATACCAGGACTTTCAAGATGTCTTTCAGAAAGAACAGGCTAATACACTGCCACCGCATAGACCATACGATTGCCAAATCGACCTGATACCCGGCGCACAAATCCCTTGTGGGCAAATTTACGCACTTACAGAACCAGAAAGCCAGCACCTGAAGGCCTATCTTGACCAATACCTGGCCAACGGGTTCATCCGTCCCTCGAAGTCTCCAGCAGACAGTCCTCTATTCTTCGTACCGAAAAAGGAGGGGGACTTGAGAACGTGCATCGACTATTGCGCACTGAACCAGATTACCGTATAAAAACACTACCCCCTGCCACTGACCCCTGAATTGCTTGATCAAGTCAAAGATGCCCAAATCTACACAAAACTAGATCTGAGGGGGGCATACCACCTTGTTCGCGTAAAACAGGGGGACGAATGGAAAACCGCTTTTCGCACCAAATGCGGCTTGTACGAATATCAATTAATGCCCTTTGGCCTTTGCAACGCGCCTGCAGCATTTCAATACTTCATGAACGATGTCCTACGGGAATTGACTGATGTCTGTGCTCTAGTGTACATCAATGATATTCTAGTATATTCCGCATCAAAGCAGCACCGCGTTAAACACGTCCGATCCATATTGGAGAAACTCTGTCAACACCAGCTCTAGGCCAAGCTCGAAAAGTGCTCATTCCACGTCTCTGAGGTGGAATTCCTGGGCTTTATTCTCAGCCCGAATGGAATCCGAATGGATGTACACAAGTTAGATGCTATCCTGAACTGGCCATCTTCAAATTCATTCAAGGGGGTTCAAAGTATGCTGAGTTTTGCAAACTTCTACCGCCGGTTCATCCCAGGATTTTCGCAAATCGTGCATCCCATCACGTCATTGCTAAGGAAAAGCAACAAAATGTTCCAGTGGACAATAGAAGCCGAGGAAGCTTTCCAGGAACTCAAAGCAAGATTCACGTCTGCCCCAATCTTACACCACCCTTATCTCCCATACCTGGTGGAAACGGACCCCTCAAGCATGGCTATGGGAGCCGTCCTCTCACAAAAGGACCCCGAAACGGGCCAGTTACACCCTGTTGCCTTCTGGTCGCGTAAATTCACACCCCCTGAACTCAATTACGCTATCACAGACAAAGAACTCCTGGCCATTAAGTCAGCCTTTAAGGCATGGCGGCACTACCTCTTGGGCGCCAGACACACAATCACCGTAATAACTGACCACTGGAACCTCCAGTACCTAAAAACAGCAAAGGCCCAATCCTCACGACAACTACGTTGGGCTCTTTATTTTGCTGAATATGACTACGTGATTAGATTTCGGCCAGGGGTGAAAAACGGGAAGGCTGATGCCCTTTCCCGTATGGGGGTGGAAAAGCAAGGGTATCAGACCCCTGACTCAATAGCAATCATCCCGAGTGACAAGCTCCTAGGAATCACAGCAACCATAACTCAGAAAGAATTACATGAAGAAATCCAAAACCTGATGAGTCCGGAGCAATTACAAGCGTGGAGTGCACAAGTGTCATGCCTTCGGGTCGTTCCTCCGGCGATGTCCCGACACCCAGTCTAGTAACCTCTCTGCTTGGTATATAATCATTGCCTTTTTTCACAGCTGCCTTGGGGTTCCTAGTACTTCGGTTCCGGCTCCGGATTATCTCCACCTGTGGCCTCAAAGGTTGCACAGGGAGTGAATAAGTGGTTCTCCCTGTGCGGCACTTGGGGACGGAGGTCTCCTATATCTTCACGACTCTCAACACGAGACAGACTGTGAAGCCTGTCGTGTAAGATATGGAGGGTGCCGCTGAAGACCCCCTGGCCGCTGTCATCCAAGCGATCACGGTACTACGGGCTGACATGGTGGTTGCTAATACAGCGGTCCATCAGCGTCTTGACCTGTTACAGAGCGCCCAACAACCCTTACCCGTGGACCCGGAGCTCGGAGACGCCCCTCCAGCACCGATACCCCTTGCACACCCAATCCCGATTCCCTCGGCTCCCGTTCCGGTGGTCCTGCCTTCTCCCTTTCCTTTGGCTGCCCCAGAAAAGTTCCATGGGGACCCGAGAAAGTTTAGGACTTTCCTTAACCAGTGTAAGTTGCACTTTTTGTGTCGACCCCTTGTTTTTCCAGATCCTACCACCAAGGCGGCATTCACTCTCTCTCACCTAGCTGGCACGGCTGCTGCTTGGGCAAACCCGCTGTTAGAAACCGATCATCCTGCCCTCTATGATTTCGACCAGTTAGTATCAGAGATGTCCCGAGTGTTCGACACCAGGTATAAAGCACAATCCCATGATCTAGAACTGCTGGACCTGTCCCAGGGTAAGGGCTCCCTTATTGAGTACATTACACGATTTAACCAACTGGCAGCAGAGACCTCATGGCCCGAAAGTAAGAGATCGGTTGTATTCTATAGAGGGCTGAGCAGCCCTATGAAAGACGCCTTGGCTATGGTACCGTCTCTACCAGTCCAGTTCCCGGCCCTGGTGGACTTGGCTCTCCAAGTGGACGCACGACGCTCTGAACGCAGGGCTGAGGCTGGGTTTTCCCAGACGGCCAGCTCTGCTATCTCGTCGTCTTCCTCTGAATCCACCGGTGAGCCTATACAAATAGGGGGTGTTAGGAGTCCCATCACCTCGAGAGAGAGGGAGCGCAGAAGGGCTGAGAACGCCTGCTTTTATTGCGGCTTAGGGGGGCATTTTGTGAAGGAGTGTCCCCGGAGACCCAGACCCAAGAAATTGGTTTTTCATCCAGCTCGATCCTAGATACGGGGGTAGGATCGAGTTCTCCATGCCCTTCCCCGAGAATCATTCCATCGTTTGGTCAAATCAGGCCCATTCAGGTAGAAGCCACCATACAGCCTGCCCCTGGTATCATCCACCCTGTGCGGATCATTATTGATTCCGGGGCCTCCAGGAACTATATTGATATCGCTCTAGCTCAGACACTGAACCTACCCCTGATCAATAAACCTCGACCCGAACCGGTTCAAGCAGTCGATGGGACAGAACTCGCTTCTGGTCCCATTAAGCAACAGACCACCCCCCTCGTCCTAACCATCCTATCAATCCATAGGGAAACCCTCCACTTTGATCTGATATCCACGCCTCAGTTCGGCGTCATAGTAGGAATACCTTGGTTACGGGAACACAACCCGCATATCGATTGGGGAACGGGACACGTCCATTTCGAATCTGAGCTCTGTCAGAACTTCTGCCTCCCCGTGGACAGAGAAGCAGACACCCCAGCATTAGCACTTGGTGCTGTTGCCCAACTCACGATACTGGGCGACGACATTCCCCCTGCCTCGCATATAGTGGGTTTAGTCACCGCTCACATCCCTGTGGTTTATCAGGATTACACAATGCTATTCGATCAGGGCTCCTCTGAAGTACTCCCTCCTCACCGCTCCTATGACTGTCCGATTGACCTAGTTCCCGGGGCCTTGGTACCTTCAGGCCGCATCTATTCTTTGTCCCTATCGGAGGACCTGACTCTTAAGGAGTACATCGATAGAGCGCTGCGTCTGGGTCATATACGTCCGTCTAAGTCCGCTGCAGCTAGTCCCATATTCTTCGTGCCTAAAAAAGAGGGCGACCTTCGTCCTTGTGTGGATTATCGTCGGCTTAATGCCGTCACGGTGAAGAACCGCTACCCGATTCCACTCATCTCTCCCCTCTTGGACCGGTTAACCCACGCCTCCATATATACCAAGTTGGGTTTGCGGGGGGCCTATAACCTCGTCCGCATCCGAAAGGGTGACGAATGGAAGACCGCCTTCTGTACACGGTATGGCCTTTTTGAGTATACGGTTATGCCCTTCGGCCTGTGCAACGCCCCTGCCACTTTTCAGCATTTCATGAACGACATCTTCTCGGACATCTTAGACATGTTTGTGGTGGTGTATCTCGATGATATACTCGTCTTCTCTCACACTCTGAAAGAACACATACAACACGTACGAGAAGTGTTGTCCCGGCTGCAAAAACACTTGTTGTTTGTCAAACCCGAAAAATGTTTGTTCCATGTGTCTAACGTGGAATTCCTAGGGTTTAACATCACACCTGGTGGTCTGGCCATGAATCACGCCAAAGTTCGGGCGATCCTCGAATGGCCAACACCAAAGACCCTAAAGACTTTGCAATCCTTCTTGGGTTTCGCTAATTTCTATCGGCGCTTTATCTCTGGGTTCTCTTCTCTCGTGTCACCTCTCACATCCCTTACCAGTCCTCTTGTTCCATTCAAGTGGCAGGAGATACACCAGCAGGCCTTCGAGGCGTTGAAGAACGCCTTTACCACTGCCCCGGTGCTCCAACACCCGACCCCGACCAGCCTTATGCCGTTGAAGCTGACGCCTCTTCTTTTGCATTGGGGGCGATCCTGTCACAGGCCTGTCCCGCTACAGGGCGGTTGCATCCTGTAGCCTTCCATTCGCGTAAGTTCAGCCCCGCAGAATCCCACTATACCGTAACCGAAAAAGAGCTACTGGCGGTGATGGACGCCTTCCGAACCTGGCGTCATCACCTGTTGGGGGCCAAACATAAGGTTACGGTATACACAGATCACAGGAACCTGCAAGACCTGGCAGCCCTAAAATGCGTGAACAGTAGACAGGTCAGGTGGCATCTGTTCTTCGCCGCTTTCGACTTCCAGATTAAACATCGCTCTGGTACAGAGCATAGCAAGGCTGACGCTTTGTCTCGCTCCCCTGGGGGGGTTTCGTTACCGGTGTTTCCTGACACGCTCTTACCCCGGGGGCATGTTGTCTGCACATGTACACCCCCTCTGGCACTACTAGAAGAGATTTGTTCTTGGGTTCAAAAGCACCCCGATCAGCTGTCAGAATGGGATCCCACTTATCACAACGGTCTGCCATATGTACAGGATCGCCTAGTTCTCCCTTCCACTGACACCAGAAACCTAGCCCTGGAGTGGTCCCATGACGCCCCGATCAATGGTCACCCGGGCCAGGCCCGCACCTTGGACCTCTTGAAACGCTGGTGTTGGTGGCCTTCCATGAGACACGACGTGGGCTGTTATGTAAACTCATGCTCAGTCTGTGCTCAGGGCAAACATCGTAGGGGTCGTCCATTGGGGCTACTGCGACCCTTACCCGTGCCACCAAAACCCTGGCACACCCTGAGCATGGATTTCGTAACGGATTTACCCAGGATCCAGGGCTACGACACCGTATGGGTAGTGGTCGATGTCTTCACTAAAATGGCTCATTTCATCCCTTGTCATGGTATCCCGTCTGCCCCTGCCTTGGCCAAGCTTTTCTTTGATACCGTTTTCTGTCTCTACTGCCTTCCCTCTGTCCTTGTGTCCGATCGAGGCTCTCAGTTCACATCCCGTTTCTGGCGTGCATTGACCGCTCTGCTAGGTATCGATGCACGGTTCTCCTCCGCGTACCACCCGGAAACAGATGGCCAGACCGAGAGAACAAATCAGTCCATGGAACAGTATCTGCGTTGTTTAATGCTTCAACAACAATCGACCTGGTTACAGAACATACGTTACGCTGAGTTCGCCTACAACAACGCTACACACTCCTCCACTGGTCTTTCTCCGTTTTACGCCATGTATGGCCAACATCCCAGGGTCCTCCCTATCCCCGACATTTCACCCACCGAGAACCCTGCCGCAGCAGCCTGCGTTCGGGATATGTCAGCCCTCCATGCCCAGGTCCTCGTTCATCTGCAGGAGGCACAGGCATCCATGAAGGCCTCCGCAGACGCTAGGCGTACCATGGCCCCGTTGTATCCCATTGGTTCCCGGGTCTGGCTGTCCTTCCGTCATCTCCACTTGAAGGGCTGTCGCAAACTATTGCCCCGTTTTGTGGGTCCTTATGTTGTTTCCCGTGTCATCAACCCGGCGGCCTATCGCCTAGTTCTCCCCTCCTCTTGGCGGGTACATCCAGTGTTCCATACCTCCCTCCTCAAACCCTGCCCGTCCTCGACGCGTCTTCGCCCTTCTCCTACCCCCGTTTCCCTGGATGCGCCTGATGTTTTCGAGGTCTCGGGCATTCTGGGGTCCCGTTTCCTTCGGGGTCGCCTGCAGTACCTGGTCGATTGGTTGGGTTTTGGTCCGGAAGAGCGCACCTGGGTCTCCGCCTCGGATGTCCATGCCCCTCGGTTGGTTTCTCGGTTTCATCGGGAACATCCTTCCTGCCCACGGGGTCGTGGGCCTTTGGGGGGGGGCTCTGTCATGCCTTCGGGTCGTTCCTCCGGCCATGTCCCGACACCCAGTCTAGTAACCTGTCCCTCCCACTCACCTGTCTCCCGGGGTTCACGCAGGCAACCCAGTTTGGCTCGCGCGCTAGCAAGACAAACACCATACACACTACAGTCGCGGTTTCGGCCGTTTCTCCATTGGCAGTTGCCATGGAGATTAGGCCACCGCTCGAGCAGTAACACACTCGCTCGTACCGTTGTGGCCCGATCACGTGACCCGAGGAGACGGTCACGTGTCCCAGGTTCGCGGTCATGTGACTCCGTTTAGTGTCATGTGACCAGGAAGTAGACGATATTTAAGCAGTGCAGTGCCGGTACACTACGCTTCACAGCTGGTTTACCTGGAAACACTGTTTGGCTTACTTACCCATGTTTCTTACCTGGCTTCCTTGGACCTGGCTTTTGTTTTCTGGACTTCTTGTGGATCACGCTTGGCTATTTCTACATCGGCTCTTCTGCTCATCACGGCTCCTGACCTCGGACTGAACTACGGACTTCCTCTGGATCACGTTTTTGTTCTTCCCTTTGGTTCGGACGGCTCTTCCTGGCTTCAGACCTTTTTGCAACGGACCTCACTTGGGCCTCCCTGCTTGCCCCTCTGCACGGGTAATCTCACATTCCAGTTGGTGGCTGCCATCTGATTACCTGGGGCCCTTCTACAATACATACACTCTCCAGGTGGAGATTGGCGAAGAACATCCAGACCTATCCCGCAGGGTGGGTCCTTTGCCTACGTGAGTCCCGGAACCATCCTCCCGTTCAGGTTCACCATCCCTTTCATCAGATCCCCGGTAAGACTCTGATTTTCTTCTGATTAATATTTGTAGTATCCTGTCTGCTTGGTATATAATCATTGCCTTTTTTCACAGCTGCCTTGGGGTTCCTAGTACTTCGGTTCCGGCCCCGGATTATCTCCACCTGTGGCCTCAAAGGTTGCACAGGGAGTGAATAAGTGGTTCTCCCTGTGCGGCACTTGGGGACGGAGGTCTCCTATATCTTCACGACTCTCAACACGAGACAGACTGTGAAGCCTGTCGTGTAAGATATGGAGGGTGCCGCTGAAGACCCCCTGGCCGCTGTCATCCAAGCGATCACGGTACTACGGGCTGACATGGTGGCTGCTAATACAGCCGTCCATCAGCGTCTTGACCTGTTACAGAGCGCCCAACAACCCTTACCCGTGGACCCGGAGCTCGGAGACGCCCCTCCAGCACCGATACCCCTTGCACACCCAATCCCGATTCCCTCGGCTCCCGTTCCGGTGGTCCTGCCTTCTCCCTTTCCTTTGGCTGCCCCAGAAAAGTTCCATGGGGACCCGAGAAAGTTTAGGACTTTCCTTAACCAGTGTAAGTTGCACTTTTTGTGTCGACCCCTTGTTTTTCCAGATCCTACCACCAAGGCGGCATTCACTCTCTCTCACCTAGCTGGCACGGCTGCTGCTTGGGCAAACCCGCTGTTAGAAACCGATCATCCTGCCCTCTATGATTTCGACCAGTTAGTATCAGAGATGTCCCGAGTGTTCGACACCAGGTATAAGCACAATCCCATGATCTAGAACTGCTGGACCTGTCCCAGGGTAAGAGCTCCCTTATTGAGTACATTACACGATTTAACCAACTGGCAGCAGAGACCTCATGGCCCGAAAGTAAGAGATCGGTTGTATTCTATAGAGGGCTGAGCAGCCCTATGAAAGACGCCTTGGCTATGGTACCGTCTCTACCAGTCCAGTTCCCGGCCCTGGTGGACTTGGCTCTCCAAGTGGACGCACGACGCTCTGAACGCAGGGCTGAGGCCGGGTTTTCCCAGACGGCCAGCTCTGCTATCTCGTCGTCTTCCTCTGAATCCACCGGTGAGCCTATGCAAATAGGGGGTGTTAGGAGTCCCATCACCTCGAGAGAGAGGGAGCGCAGAAGGGCTGAGAACGCCTGCTTTTATTGCGGCTTAGGGGGGCATTTTGTGAAGGAGTGTCCCCGGAGACCCAGACCCAAGAAACAGGTTTTTCATCCAGCTCGATCCTAGATACGGGGGTAGGATCGAGTTCTCCATGCCCTTCCCCGAGAATCATTCCATCGTTTGGTCAAATCAGGCCCATTCAGGTAGAAGCCACCATACAGCCTGCCCCTGGTTATTACATTACATTACATTGCATTTATATGGCGCACCATAAACCCATAGGTGTGAGGGCGCAGACAAACAAAAACAAAGCAGAGAAGGAAGAAAGAAAGGCTAAAACGATCTAAGGGGTAGCAGAATTAATAAACCAGGGGCAGCTATTTGAAGAGGAAGGTTTTAAGGCCCTTCTTGAATGAATTCAGAGAAGATGAGTTTCTCAGTTGGTCTGGCAGAGTATTCCAAAGTGCCGGTGCCACTGAGGAAAAAGCACCACATTGTGCCTTTTTGCTTTTGACTCTGGGCTGCTGAAGCAAGTTCCGGTTGTTAGACCGAAGGTTTCTAGCAGAGGATTTTTTTCCTATGTACCTTTGCAGGTATGGGGGCATCTTGCCCTGAAGACATTTAAAGGTGATGACCATAAGTCTAAAGGAGATTCTTGATTCTACGGGCAGCCAGTGTAGTGCTCGACGTGCCTCCGAGACATGTACCCTGTGAGCAAGACCGGATACCACTCTGACTGCTCCGTTCTGAACCACCTGAAGTCGTTTGACGATTTTTTTACTGGCGCCCGCTAATAGGCTACAACAGTAGTCAAGTTTGGAGCCTATAATGGCTCGGGCGATGGTCTCAGCATTGGATTGGGAAATGTAGGGACGCAGATGGGATAACAATTTAATGTAGTAGTTAGCGGAAGAGACGGTACTGGCTACATAGGAGTTCATCTTGAGTGATTGATCCAATACCACACCCAAGATTTTAACCTTGGGAAGAGTGGAAATCAGAACATCTCCCAGCTGGAAATGTTTATACATTGAGTCCAATTTGGCTATGATGCTGTCCGATCCTACAATCATAAGTTCTGTCTTGCTGCGGTTAAGTGCAAGATTATTCCACATCATCCATTGTTCAATCATGGCGAAGATGCGGTTAAGTTCCTTTTCATCCTCCGAATGCTGGCCTGTAAGAGGGATGACACATTGAGTGTCATCTGCATAGTTGGAAAAGAGGATGCCCTCATGGGCCAGATGAGCAAAGAAAGGGGACATAAAGATGTTATAGATACAAGGAGACAGACTGGCGCCTTGTGGCACTCCAAACAATGTCTGAATTGCAGGCGCTTTGGCATTGTTGGCACATACCCTGCTAGACCTGTTGGATAAGAATGAAAGTATCCAGTTGGTAGCGGCCTGTGAACAGTTAGCTACTGACATGAGCCTATCTGCTAGAATGGCATGATCGACGAGATCGAATGCTGCCGATTGATCTAGGGAGATTAAGAGAGAGGTCTTTTGAGAGTCCATTCTTTGTAGTAACTGAGACTTCAGATCAAGAAGCGAGGTTTCCGTACCAAACCCTTGTCTGAATCCTGACTGAAAAGGGTTGAGAATGGGGTGGGCATTTAAGTGTTGCGCAATTTGAATATAAGCAACTCGATCCAATATCTTGAGCAAGAAAGGAGTGTTAGTTATGGGCCTATAATTAGTAGGGACGTTTTGATCCAGGCTGGGTTTTTTCAACAAGGGAGTGACCCAAGCTTGTTTCAAATCGTCTGGGACCGAACAGCTCTGTAGCGAGGTGTTGACAAATTTACATATGGCATGAATAAGAGAGGGGGGACAGGTTTTAATAATAGTTGAGGCACAGGGTGGTATCATCCACCCTGTGCGGATCATTATTGATTCCGGGGCCTCCGGGAACTATATTGATATCGCTCTAGCTCAGACACTGAACCTACCCCGGATCAATAAACCTCAACCCGAACCGGTTCAAGCAGTCGATGGGACAGAACTCGCTTCTGGTCCCATTAAGCAACAGACCACCCCCCTCGTCCTAACCATCCTATCAATCCATAGGGAAACCCTCCACTTTGATCTGATATCCACGCCTCAGTTCGGCGTCATAGTAGGAATACCTTGGTTACGGGAACACAACCTGCATATCGATTGGGGAACGGGGCACGTCCATTTCGAATCTGAGCTCTGTCAGAACTTCTGCCTCCCCGTGGACAGAGAAGCAGACACCCCAGCATTAGCACTTGGTGCTGTTGCCCAACTCACGATACTGGGCGACGACATTCCCCCTGCCTCGCATATAGTGGGTTTAGTCACCGCTCACATCCCTGTGGTTTATCAGGATTACACAATGCTATTCGATCAGGGCTCCTCTGAAGTACTCCCTCCTCACCGCTCCTATGACTGTCCGATTGACCTAGTTCCCGGGGCCTTGGTACCTTCAGGCCGCATCTATTCTTTGTCCCTATCGGAGGACCTGACTCTTAAGGAGTACATCGATAGAGCGCTGCGTCTGGGTCATATACGTCCGTCTAAGTCCGCTGCAGCTAGTCCCATATTCTTCGTGCCTAAAAAAGAGGGCGACCTTCGTCCTTGTGTGGATTATCGTCGGCTTAATGCCGTCACGGTGAAGAACCGCTACCCGATTCCACTCATCTCTCCCCTCTTGGACCGGTTAACCCACGCCTCCATATATACCAAGTTGGATTTGCGGGGGGCCTATAACCTCGTCCGCATCCGAAAGGGTGACGAATGGAAGACCGCCTTCTGTACACGGTATGGCCTTTTTGAGTATACGGTTATGCCCTTCGGCCTGTGCAACGCCCCTGCCACTTTTCAGCATTTCATGAACGACATCTTCTCGGACATCTTAGACACGTTTGTGGTGGTGTATCTCGATGATACTCTGAAAGAACACATACAACACGTACGAGAAGTGTTGTCCCGGCTGCAAAAACACTTGTTGTTTGTCAAACCCGAAAAATGTTTGTTCCATGTGTCTAACGTGGAATTCCTAGGGTTTAACATCACACCTGGTGGTCTGGCCATGAATCACACCAAAGTTCGGGCGATCCTCGAATGGCCAACACCAAAGACCCTAAAGACTTTGCAATCCTTCTTGGTTTTCGCTAATTTCTATCGGCGCTTTATCTCTGGGTTCTCTTCTCTCGTGTCACCTCTCACATCCCTTACCAGTCCTCTTGTTCCATTCAAGTGGCAGGAGATACACCAGCAGGCCTTCGAGGCGTTGAAGAACGCCTTTACCACTGCCCCGGTGCTCCAACACCCCTACCCCGACCAGCCTTATGTCGTTGAAGCTGACGCCTCTTCTTTTGCATTGGGGGCGATCCTGTCACAGGCCTGTCCCGCTACAGGGCGGTTGCATCCTGTAGCCTTCCATTCGCGTAAGTTCAGCCCCGCAGAATCCCACTATACCGTAACCGAAAAAGAGCTACTGGCGGTGATGGACGCCTTCCGAACCTGGCGTCATCACCTGTTGGTGGCCAAACATAAGGTTACGGTATACACAGATCACAGGAACCTGCAAGACCTGGCAGCCCTAAAATGCGTGAACAGTAGACAGGTCAGGTGGCATCTGTTCTTCGCCGCTTTCGACTTCCAGATTAAACATCGCTCTGGTACAGAGCATAGCAAGGCTGACGCTTTGTCTCGCTCCCCTGGGGGGGTTTCGTTACCGGTGTTTCCTGACACGCTCTTACCCCGGGGGCATGTTGTCTGCACATGTACACCCCCTCTGGCACTACTAGAAGAGATTCGTTCTTGGGTTCAAAAGCACCCCGATCAGCTGTCAGAATGGGATCCCACTTATCACAACGGTCTGCCATATGTACAGGATCGCCTAGTTCTCCCTTCCACTGACACCAGAAACCTAGCCCTGGAGTGGTCCCATGACGCCCCGATCAATGGTCACCCGGGCCAGGCCCGCACCTTGGACCTCTTGAAATGCTGGTGTTGGTGGCCTTCCATGAGACACGACGTGGGCTGTTACGTAAACTCATGCTCAGTCTGTGCTCAGGGCAAACATCGTAGGGGTCAACCATTGGGGCTACTGCGACCCTTACCCATGCCACCAAAACCCTGGCACACCCTGAGCATGGATTTCGTAACGGATTTACCCAGGATCCAGGGCTACGACACTGTATGGGTAGTGGTCGATGTCTTCACTAAAATGGCTCATTTCATCCCTTGTCATGGTATCCCGTCTGCCCCTGCCTTGGCCAAGCTTTTCTTTGATACCGTTTTCTGTCTCTACGGCCTTCCCTCTGTCCTTGTGTCCGATCGAGGCTCTCAGTTCACATCCCGTTTCTGGCGTGCATTGACTGCTCTGCTAGGTATCGATGCACGGTTCTCCTCCGCGTACCACCCGGAAACCGATGGCCAGACCGAGAGAACAAATCAGTCCATGGAACAGTATCTGCGTTGTTTAATGCTACAACAACAATCGACCTGGTTACAGAACATACGTTACGCTGAGTTCGCCTACAACAATGCTACACACTCCTCCACTGGTCTTTCTCCGTTTTACGCCATGTATGGCTAACATCCCAGGGTCCTCCCTATCCCCGACATTTCACCCACCGAGACCCCTGCCGCAGCAGCCTGCGTTTGGGATATGTCAGCCCTCCATGCCCAGGTCCTCGTTCATCTGCAGGAGGCACAGGCATGCATGAAGGCCTCCGCAGACGCTAGGCGTACCATGGCCCCGTTGTATCCCGTTGGTTCCCGGGTCTGGCTGTCCTTCCGTCATCTCCACTTGAAGGGCTGTCGCAAACTATTGCCACGTTTTGTGGGTCCTTATGTTGTTTCCCGTGTCATCAACCCGGCGGCCTATCGCCTAGTTCTCCCCTCCTCTTGGCGGGTACATCCAGTGTTCCATACCTCCCTCCTCAAACCCTGCCCGTCCTCGACGCGTCTTCGCCCTTCTCCTGCCCCCGTTTCCCTGGATGCGCCTGATGTTTTCGAGGTCTCGGGCATTCTGGGGTCCCGTTTCCTTCTGGGTCGCCTGCAGTAGCTGGTCGATTGGTTGGGTTTTGGTCCGGAAGAGCGCACCTGGGTCTCCGCCTCGGATGTCCATGCCCCTCGGTTGGTTTCTCGGTTTCATCGGGAACATCCTTCCTGCCCACGGGTTCGTGGGCCTTTGGGGGGGGCTCTGTCATGCCTTCGGGTCGTTCCTCCGGCCATGTCCCGACACCCAGTCTAGTAACCTGTCCCTCCCACTCACCTGTCTCCCGGGGTTCACGCAGGCAACCCAGTTTGGCTCGCGCGCTAGCAAGACAAACACCATACACACTACAGTCGCGGTTGCGGCCGTTTCTCCATTGGCAGTTGCCATGGAGATTAGGCCACCGCTCGAGCAGTAACACACTCGCTCGTACCGTTGTGGCCCGATCACGTGACCCGAGGAGACGGTCACGTGTCCCAGGTTCGCGGTCACGTGACTCCGTTTAGTGTCATGTGACCAGGAAGTAGACGATATTTAAGCAGTGCAGTGCCGGTACACTACGCTTCACAGCTGGTTTACCTGGAAACACTGTTTGGCTTACTTACCCATGTTGCTTACCTGGCTTTTGTTTTCTGGACTTCTTGTGGATCACGCTTGGCTATTTCTACATCGGCTCTTCTGCTCATCACGGCTCCTGACCTCAGACTGAACTACGGACTTCCTCTGGATCACGTTTTTGTTCTTCCCTTTGGTTCGGACGGCTCTTCCTGGCTTCAGACCTTTTTGCAACGGACCTCTCTTGGGCCTCCCTGCTTGCACCTCTGCACGGGTAATCTCACATTCCAGTTGGTGGCTGCCATCTGATTACCTGGGGCCCTTCTACAATACATACACTCTCCAGGTGGAGATTGGCGAAGAACATCCAGACCTATCCCGCAGGGTGGGTCCTTTGCCTACGTGAGTCCCGGAACCATCCTCCCGTTCAGGTTCACCATCCCTTTCATCAGATCCCCGGTAAGACTCTGATTTTTTTCTGATTAATATTTGTAGTATCCTGTCTGCTTGGTATATAATCATTGCCTTTTTTCACAGCTGCCTTGGGGTTCCTAGTACTTCGGTTCCGGCTCCGGATTATCTCCACCTGTGGCCTCAAAGGTTGCACAGGGAGTGAATAAGTGGTTCTCCCTGTGCGGCACTTGGGGACGGAGGTCTCCTATATCTTCACGACTCTCAACACGAGACAGACTGTGAAGCCTGTCGTGTAAGATATGGAGGGTGCCGCTGAAGACCCCCTGGCTGCTGTCATCCAAGCGATCACGGTACTACGGGCTGACATGGTGGCTGCTAATACAGCGGTCCATCAGCGTCTTGACCTGTTACAGAGCGCCCAACAACCCTTACCCGTGGACCTGGAGCTCGGAGACGCCCCTCCAGCACCGATACCCCTTGCACACCCAATCCCGATTCCCTCGGCTCCCGTTCCGGTGGTCCTGCCTTCTCCCTTTCCTTTGGCTTCCCCAGAAAAGTTCCATGGGGACCCGAGAAAGTTTAGGACTTTCCTTAACCAGTGTAAGTTGCACTTTTTGTGTCGACCCCTTGTTTTTCCAGATCCTACCACCAAGGCGGCATTCACTCTCTCTCACCTTGCTGGCACGGCTGCTGCTTGGGCAAACCCGCTGTTAGAAACCGATCATCCTGCCCTCTATGATTTCGACCAGTTAGTATCAGAGATGTCCCGAGTGTTCGACACCAGGTATAAAGCACAATCCCATGATCTAGAACTGCTGGACCTGTCCCAGGGTAAGGGCTCCCTTATTGAGTACATTACACGATTTAACCAACTGGCAGCAGAGACCTCATGGCCCGAAAGTAAGAGATCGGTTGTATTCTATAGAGGGCTGAGCAGCCCTATGAAAGACGCCTTGGCTATGGTACCGTCTCTACCAGTCCAGTTCCCGGCCCTGGTGGACTTGGCTCTCCAAGTGGACGCACGACGCTCTGAACGCAGGGCTGAGGCCGGGTTTTCCCAGACGGCCAGCTCTGCTATCTCGTCGTCTTCCTCTGAATCCACCGGTGAGCCTATGCAAATAGGGGGTGTTAGGAGTCCCATCACCTCGAGAGAGAGGGAGCGCAGAAGGGCTGAGAACGCCTGCTTTTATTGCGGCTTAGGGGGGCATTTTGTGAAGGAGTGTCCCCGGAGAACCAGACCCAAGAAACAGGTTTTTCATCCAGCTCGATCCTAGATACGGGGGTAGGATCGAGTTCTCCATGCCCTTCCCGAGAATCATTCCATCGTTTGGTCAAATCAGGCCCATTCAGGTAGAAGCCACCATACAGCCTGCCCCTGGTATCATCCACCCTGTGCGGATCATTATTGATTCCGGGGCCTCCGGGAACTATATTGATATCGCTCTAGCTCAGACACTGAACCTACCCCTGATCAATAAACCTCGACCCGAACCGGTTCAAACAGTCGATGGGACAGAACTCGCTTCTGGTCCCATTAAGCAACAGACCACCCCCCTCGTCCTAACCATCCTATCAATCCATAGGGAAACCCTCCACTTTGATCTGATATCCACGCCTCAGTTCGGCGTCATAGTAGGAATACCTTGGTTACGGGAACACAACCTGCATATCGATTGGGGAACGGGACACGTCCATTTCGAATCTGAGCTCTGTCAGAACTTCTGCCTCCCCGTGGACAGAGAAGCAGACACCCCAGCATTAGCACTTGGTGCTGTTGCCCAACTCACGATACTGGGCGACGACATTCCCCCTGCCTCGCATATAGTGGGTTTAGTCACCGCTCACATCCCTGTGGTTTATCAGGATTACACAATGCTATTCGATCAGGGCTCCTCTGAAGTACTCCCTCCTCACCGCTCCTATGACTGTCCGATTGACCTAGTTCCCGGGACCTTGGTACCTTCAGGCCGCATCTATTCTTTGTCCCTATCGGAGGACCTGACTCTTAAGGAGTACATCGATAGAGCGCTGCGTCTGGGTCATATACGTCCGTCTAAATCCGCTGCAGCTAGTCCCATATTCTTCGTGCCTAAAAAAGAGGGCGACCTTCGTCCTTGTGTGGATTATCGTCGGCTTAATGCCGTCACGGTGAAGAACCGCTACCCGATTCCACTCATCTCTCCCCTCTTGGACCGGTTAACCCACGCCTCCATATATACCAAGTTGGATTTGCGGGGGGCCTATAACCTCGTCCGCATCCGAAAGGGTGACGAATGGAAGACCGCCTTCTGTACACGGTATGGCTTTTTTGAGTATACGGTTATGCCCTTCGGCCTGTGCAACGCCCCTGCCACTTTTCAGCATTTCATGAACGACATCTTCTCGGACATCTTAGACACGTTTGTGGTGGTGTATCTCGATGATACTCTGAAAGAACACATACAACACGTACGAGAAGTGTTGTCCCGGCTGCAAAAACACTCGTTGTTTGTCAAACCCGAAAAATGTTTGTTCCATGTGTCTAACGTGGAATTCCTAGGGTTTAACATCACACCTGGTGGTCTGGCCATGAATCACGCCAAAGTTCGGGCGATCCTCGAATGGCCAACACCAAAGACCCTAAAGACTTTGCAATCCTTCTTGGGTTTCGCTAATTTCTATCGGCGCTTTATCTCTGGGTTCTCTTCTCTCGTGTCACCTCTCACATCCCTTACCAGTCCTCTTGTTCCATTCAAGTGGCAGGAGATACACCAGCAGGCCTTCGAGGCGTTGAAGAACGCCTTTACCACTGCCCCGGTGCTCCAACACCCCTACCCCGACCAGCCTTATGTCGTTGAAGCTGACGCCTCTTCTTTTGCATTGGGGGCGATCCTGTCACAGGCCTGTCCCGCTACAGGGCGGTTGCATCCTGTAGCCTTCCATTCGCGTAAGTTCAGCCCCGCAGAATCCCACTATACCGTAACCGAAAAAGAGCTACTGGCGGTGATGGACGCCTTCCGAACCTGGCGTCATCACCTGTTGGGGGCCAAACATAAGGTTACGGTATACACAGATCACAGGAACCTGCAAGACCTGCCAGCCCTAAAATGCGTGAACAGTAGACAGGTCAGGTGGCATCTGTTCTTCGCCGCTTTCGACTTCCAGATTAAACATCGCTCTGGTACAGAGCATAGCAAGGCTGACGCTTTGTCTCGCTCCCCTGGGGGGGTTTCGTTACCGGTGTTTCCTGACACGCTCTTACCCCGGGGGCATGTTGTCTGCACATGTACACCCCCTCTGGCACTACTAGAAGAGATTCGTTCTTGGGTTCAAAAGCACCCCGATCAGCTGTCAGAATGGGATCCCACTTATCACAACGGTCTGCCATATGTACAGGATCGCCTAGTTCTCCCTTCCACTGACACCAGAAACCTAGCCCTGGAGTGGTCCCATGACGCCCCGATCAATGGTCACCCGGGCCAGGCCCGCACCTTGGACCTCTTGAAACGCTGGTGTTGGTGGCCTTCCATGAGACACGACGTGGGCTGTTACGTAAACTCATGCTCAGTCTGTGCTCAGGGCAAACATCGTAGGGGTCGTCCATTGGGGCTACTGCGACCCTTACCCATGCCACCAAAACCCTGGCACACCCTGAGCATGGATTTCGTAACGGATTTACCCAGGATCCAGGGCTATGACACCGTATGGGTAGTGGTCGATGTCTTCACTAAAATGGCTCATTTCATCCCTTGTCATGGTATCCCGTCTGCCCCTGCCTTGGCCAAGCTTTTCTTTGATACCGTTTTCTGTCTCTACGGCCTTCCCTCTGTCCTTGTGTCCGATCGAGGCTCTCAGTTCACATCCCGTTTCTGGCGTGCATTGACTGCTCTGCTAGGTATCGATGCACGGTTCTCCTCCGCGTACCACCCGGAAACCGATGGCCAGACCGAGAGAACAAATCAGTCCATGGAACAGTATCTGCGTTGTTTAATGCTACAACAACAATCGACCTGGTTACAGAACATACGTTACGCTGAGTTCGCCTACAACAACGCTACACACTCCTCCACTGGTCTTTCTCCGTTTTACGCCATGTATGGCCAACATCCCAGGGTCCACCCTATCCCCGACATTTCACCCACCGAGAACCCTGCCGCAGCAGCCTGCGTTTGGGATATGTCAGCCCTCCATGCCCAGGTCCTCGTTCATCTGCAGGAGGCACAGGCATCCATGAAGGCCTCCGCAGACGCTAGGCGTACCATGGCCCCGTTGTATCCCGTTGGTTCCCGGGTCTGGCTGTCCTTCCGTCATCTCCACTTGAAGGGCTGTCGCAAACTATTGCCCCGTTTTGTGGGTCCTTATGTTGTTTCCCGTGTCATCAACCCGGCGGCCTATCGCCTAATTCTCCCCTCCTCTTGGCGGGTACATCCAGTGTTCCATACCTCCCTCCTCAAACCCTGCCCGTCCTCGACGCGTCTTCGCCCTTCTCCTGCCCCCGTTTCCCTGGATGCGCCTGATGTTTTCGAGGTCTCGGGCATTCTGGGGTCCCGTTTCCTTCGGGGTCGCCTGCAGTACCTGGTCGATTGGTTGGGTTTTGGTCCGGAAGAGCGCACCTGGGTCTCCGCCTCGGATGTCCATGCCCCTCGGTTGGTTTCTCGGTTTCATCGGGAACATCCTTCCTGCCCACGGGGTCGTGGGCCTTTGGGGGGGGGGGCTCTGTCATGCCTTCGGGTCGTTCCTCCGGCCATGTCCCGACACCCAGTCTAGTAACCTGTCCCTCCCACTCACCTGTCTCCCGGGGTTCACGCAGGCAACCCAGTTTGGCTCGCGCGCTAGCAAGACAAACACCATACACACTACAGTCGCGGTTTCGGCCGTTTCTCCATTGGCAGTTGCCATGGAGATTAGGCCACCGCTCGAGCAGTAACACACTCGCTCGTACCGTTGTCGCCCGATCACGTGACCCGAGGAGACGGTCACGTGTCCCAGGTTCGCGGTCACGTGACTCCGTTTAGTGTCATGTGACCAGGAAGTAGACGATATTTAAGCAGTGCAGTGCCGGTACACTACGCTTCACAGCTGGTTTACCTGGAAACACTGTTTGGCTTACTTACCCATGTTGCTTACCTGGCTTCCTTGGACCTGGCTTTTGTTTTCTGGACTTCTTGTGGATCACGCTTGGCTATTTCTACATCGGCTCTTCTGCTCATCACGGCTCCTGACCTCGGACTGAACTACGGACTTCCTCTGGATCACGTTTTTGTTCTTCCCTTTGGTTCGGACGGCTCTTCCTGGCTTCAGACCTTTTTGCAACGGACCTCTCTTGGGCCTCCCTGCTTGCACCTCTGCACGGGTAATCTCACATTCCAGTTGGTGGCTGCCATCTGATTACCTGGGGCCCTTCTACAATACATACACTCTCCAGGTGGAGATTGGCGAAGAACATCCAGACCTATCCCGCAGGGTGGGTCCTTTGCCTACGTGAGTCCCGGAACCATCCTCCCGTTCAGGTTCACCATCCCTTTCATCAGATCCCCGGTAAGACTCTGATTTTCTTCTGATTAATATTTGTAGTATCCTGTCTGCTTGGTATATAATCATTGCCTTTTTTCACAGCTGCCTTGGGGTTCCTAGTACTTCGGTTCCGGCTCCGGATTATCTCCACCTGTGGCCTCAAAGGTTGCACAGGGAGTGAATAAGTGGTTCTCCCTGTGCGGCACTTGGGGACGGAGGTCTCCTATATCTTCACGACTCTCAACACGAGACAGACTGTGAAGCCTGTCGTGTAAGATATGGAGGGTGCCGCTGAAGACCCCCTGGCCGCTGTCATCCAAGCGATCACGGTACTACGGGCTGACATGGTGGCTGCTAATACAGCGGTCCATCAGCGTCTTGACCTGTTACAGAGCGCCCAACAACCCTTACCCGTGGACCCGGAGCTCGGAGACGCCCCTCCAGCACCGATACCCCTTGCACACCCAATCCCGATTCCCTCGGCTCCCGTTCCGGTGGTCCTGCCTTCTCCCTTTCCTTTGGCTGCCCCAGAAAAGTTCCATGGGGACCCGAGAAAGTTTAGGACTTTCCTTAACCAGTGTAAGTTGCACTTTTTGTGTCGACCCCTTGTTTTTCCAGATCCTACCACCAAGGCGGCATTCACTCTCTCTCACCTAGCTGGCACGGCTGCTGCTTGGGCAAACCCGCTGTTAGAAACCGATCATCCTGCCCTCTATGATTTCGACCAGTTAGTATCAGAGATGTCCCGAGTGTTCGACACCAGGTATAAAGCATAATCCCATGATCTAGAACTGCTGGACCTGTCCCAGGGTAAGGGCTCCCTTATTAAGTACATTACACGATTTAACCAACTGGCAGCAGAGACCTCATGGCCCGAAAGTAAGAGATCGGTTGTATTCTATAGAGGGCTGAGCAGCCCTATGAAAGACGCCTTGGCTATGGTACCGTCTCTACCAGTCCAGTTCCCGGCCCTGGTGGACTTGGTTCTCCAAGTGGACGCACGACGCTCTGAACGCAGGGCTGAGGCCGGGTTTTCCCAGACGGCCAGCTCTGCTATCTCGTCGTCTTCCTCTGAATCCACCGGTGAGCCTATGCAAATAGGGGGTGTTAGGAGTCCCATCACCTCGAGAGAGAGGGAGCGCAGAAGGGCTGAGAACGCCTGCTTTTATTGCGGCTTAGGGGGGCATTTTGTGAAGGAGTGTACCCGGAGACCCAGACCCAAGAAACAGGTTTTTCATCCAGCTCGATCCTAGATACGGGGGTAGGATCGAGTTCTCCATGCCCTTCCCCGAGAATCATTCCATCGTTTGGTCAAATCAGGCCCATTCAGGTAGAAGCCACCATACAGCCTGCCCCTGGTATCATCCACCCTGTGCGGATCATTATTGATTCCGGGTCCTCCGGGAACTATATTGATATCGCTCTAGCTCAGACACTGAACCTACCCCTGATCAATAAACCTCGACCCGAACCGGTTCAAGCAGTCGATGGGACAGAACTCGCTTCTGGTCCCATTAAGCAACAGACCACCCCCCTCGTCCTAACCATCCTATCAATCCATAGGGAAACCCTCCACTTTGATCTGATATCCACGCCTCAGTTCGGCGTCATAGTAGGAATACCTTGGTTACGGGAACACAACCCGCATATCGATTGGGGAACGGGACACGTCCATTTCGAATCTGAGCTCTGTCAGAACTTCTGCCTCCCCGTGGACAGAGAAGCAGACACCCCAGCATTAGCACTTGGTGCTGTTGCCCAACTCACGATACTGGGCGACGACATTCCCCCTGCCTCGCATATAGTGGGTTTAGTCACCGCTCACATCCCTGTGGTTTATCAGGATTATACAATGCTATTCGATCAGGGCTCCTCTGAAGTACTCCCTCCTCACCGCTCCTATGACTGTCCGATTGACCTAGTTCCCGGGGCCTTGGTACCTTCAGGCCGCATCTATTCTTTGTCCCTATCGGAGGACCTGACTCTTAAGGAGTACATCGATAGAGCGCTGCGTCTGGGTCATATACGTCCGTCTAAGTCCGCTGCAGCTAGTCCCATATTCTTCGTGCCTAAAAAAGAGGGCGACCTTCGTCCTTGTGTGGATTATCGTCGGCTTAATGCCGTCACGGTGAAGAACCGCTACCCGATTCCACTCATCTCTCCCCTCTTGGACCGGTTAACCCACGCCTCCATATATACCAAGTTGGATTTGCGGGGGGCCTATAACCTCGTCCGCATCCGAAAGGGAGACGAATGGAAGACCGCCTTCTGTACACGGTATGGCCTTTTTGAGTATACGGTTATGCCCTTCGGCCTGTGCAACGCCCCTGCCACTTTTCAGCATTTCATGAACGACATCTTCTCGGACATCTTAGACACGTTTGTGGTGGTGTATCTCGATGATATACTCGTCTTCTCTCACACTCTGAAAGAACACATACAACACGAACGAGAAGTGTTGTCCCGGCTGCAAAAACACTCGTTGTTTGTCAAACCCGAAAAATGTTTGTTCCATGTGTCTAACGTGGAATTCCTAGGGTTTAACATCACACCTGGTGGTCTCGCCATGAATCACGCCAAAGTTCGGGCGATCCTCGAATGGCCAACACCAAAGACCCTAAAGACTTTGCAATCCTTCTTGGGTTTCGCTAATTTCTATCGGCGCTTTATCTCTGGGTTCTCTTCTCTCGTGTCACCTCTCACATCCCTTACCAGTCCTCTTGTTCCATTCAAGTGGCAGGAGATACACCAGCAGGCCTTCGAGGCGTTGAAGAACGCCTTTACCACTGCCCCGGTGCTCCAACACCCCGACCCCGACCAGCCTTATGTTGTTGAAGCTGACGCCTCTTCTTTTGCATTGGGGGCGATCCTGTCACAGGCCTGTCCCGCTACAGGGCGGTTGCATCCTGTAGCCTTCCATTCGCCTAAGTTCAGCCCCGCAGAATCCCACTATACCGTAACCGAAAAAGAGCTACTGGCGGTGATGGACGCCTTCCGAACCTGGCGTCATCACCTGTTGGGGGCCAAACATAAGGTTACGGTATACACAGATCACAGGAACCTGCAAGACCTGGCAGCCCTAAAATGCGTGAACAGTAGACAGGTCAGGTGGCATCTGTTCTTCGCCGCTTTCGACTTCCAGATTAAACATCGCTCTGGTACAGAGCATAGCAAGGCTGACGCTTTGTCTCGCTCCCCTGGGGGGGTTTCGTTACCGGTGTTTCCTGACACGCTCTTACCCCGGGGGCATGTTGTCTGCACATGTACACCCCCTCTGGCACTACTAGAAGAGATTCGTTCTTGGGTTCAAAAGCACCCCGATCAGCTGTCAGAATGGGATCCCACTTATCACAACGGTCTGCCATATGTACAGGATCGCCTAGTTCTCCCTTCCACTGACACCAGAAACCTAGCCCTGGAGTGGTCCCATGACGCCCCGATCAATGGTCACCCGGGCCAGGCCCGCACCTTGGACCTCTTGAAACGCTGGTGTTGGTGGCCTTCCATGAGACACGACGTGGGCTGTTACGTAAACTCATGCTCAGTCTGTGCTCAGGGCAAACATCGTAGGGGTCGTCCATTGGGGCTACTGCGACCCTTACCCGTGCCACCAAAACCCTGGCACACCCTGAGCATGGATTTCGTAATGGATTTACCCAGGATCCAGGGCTACGACACCATATGGGTAGTGGTCGATGTCTTCACTAAAATGGCTCATTTCATCCCTTGTCATGGTATCCCGTCTGCCCCTGCCTTGGCCAAGCTTTTCTTTGATACCGTTTTCTGTCTCTACGGCCTTCCCTCTGTCCTTGTGTCCGATCGAGGCTCTCAGTTCACATCCCGTTTCTGGCGTGCATTGACCGCTCTGCTAGGTATCGATGCACGGTTCTCCTCCGCGTACCACCCGGAAACCGATGGCCAGACCGAGAGAACAAATCAGTCCATGGAACAGTATCTGCGTTGTTTAATGCTACAACAACTATCGACCTGGTTACAGAACATACGTTACGCTGAGTTCGCCTACAACAACGCTACACACTCCTCCACTGGTCTTTCTCCGTTTTACGCCATGTATGGCCAACATCCCAGGGTCCTCCCTATCCCCGACATTTCACCCACCGAGAACCCTGCCGCAGCAGCCTGCGTTCGGGATATGTCAGCCCTCCATGCCCAGGTCCTTGTTCATCTGCAGGAGGCACAGGCATCCATGAAGGCCTCCGCAGACGCTAGGCGTACCATGGCCCCGTTGTATCCCGTTGGTTCCCGGGTCTGGCTGTCCTTCCGTCATCTCCACTTGAAGGGCTGTCGCAAACTATTGCCCCGTTTTGTGGGTCCTTATGTTGTTTCCCGTGTCATCAACCCGGCGGCCTATCGCCTAGTTCTCCCCTCCTCTTGGCGGGTACATCCAGTGTTTCATACCTCCCTCCTCAAACCCTGCCCGTCCTCGACGCGTCTTCGCCCTTCTCCTGCCCCCGTTTCCCTGGATGCGCCTGATGTTTTTGAGGTCTCGGGCATTCTGGGGTCCCGTTTCCTTCGGGGTCGCCTGCAGTACCTGGTCGATTGGTTGGGTTTTGGTCCGGAAGAGCGCACCTGGGTCTCCGCCTCGGATGTCCATGCCCCTCGGTTGGTTTCTCGGTTTCATCGGGAACATCCTTCCTGCCCACGGGGTCGTGGGCCTTTGGGGGGGGCTCTGTCATGCCTTTGGGTCGTTCCTCCGGCCATGTCCCGACACCCAGTCTAGTAACCTGTCCCTCCCACTCACCTGTCTCCCAGGGTTCACGCAGGCAACCCAGTTTGGCTCGCGCGCTAGCAAGACAAACACCATACACACTACAGTCGCGGTTGCGGCCGTTTCTCCATTGGCAGTTGCCATGGAGATTAGGCCACCGCTCGAGCAGTAACACACTCGCTCGTACCGTTGTGGCCCGATCACGTGACCCGAGGAGACGGTCACGTGTCCCAGGTTCGCGGTCACGTGACTCCGTTTAGTGTCATGTGACCAGGAAGTAGACGATATTTAAGCAGTGCAGTGCCGGTACACTACGCTTCACAGCTGGTTTACCTGGAAACACTGTTTGGCTTACTTACCCATGTTGCTTACCTGGCTTTTGTTTTCTGGACTTCTTGTGGATCACGCTTGGCTATTTCTACATCGGCTCTTCTGCTCATCACGGCTCCTGACCTCAGACTGAACTACAGACTTCCTCTGGATCACGTTTTTGTTCTTCCCTTTGGTTCGGACGGTTCTTCCTGGCTTCAGACCTTTTTGCAACGGACCTCTCTTGGGCCTCCCTGCTTGCACCTCTGCACGGGTAATCTCACATTCCAGTTGGTGGCTGCCATCTGATTACCTAGGGCCCTTCTACAATACATACACTCTCCAGGTGGAGATTGGCGAAGAACATCCAGACCTATCCCGCAGGGTGGGTCCTTTACCTACGTGAGTCCCGGAACCATCCTCCCGTTCAGATTCACCATCCCTTTCATCAGATCCCCGGTAAGACTCTTATTTTCTTCTGATTAATATTTGTAGTATCCTGTCTGCTTGGTATATAATCATTGCCTTTTTTCACAGCTGCCTTGGGGTTCCTAGTACTTCGGTTCCGGATTATCTCCACCTGTGGCCTCAAAGGTTGCACAGGGAGTGAATATGTGGTTCTCCCTGTGCGGCACTTGGGGACGGAGGTCTCCTATATCTTCACGACTCTCAACACGAGACAACAAGGAGAACATTACGTGATAAAAGATCAGTTGCCCTACTTCAGGAATCATTTATTCTTACCAAACCAAGAACTACGAGAACAAGTCATGTCCGGTCATCATGATTCCTTGATCGAGGGCCACCCCGGAATCACTAAAACCATAGCCAAGGTAAAACAAAATTATTGGTGGCCCACATGGCGTAAAGACATTATCCAATTCATCCTATCTTGTGGAGTGTGTGCTCAAAACAAGTCATCCAAGCAGAAACCGGCTGGGCTATTACAACCATTGGAAATCCCACCAGCACCCTGGCACACGTTGTCCCTCGATTTTTTTACTGATTTACCACCCAGTCAAGGGTTTAACACTATTCTTGTGGTCGTGGACCTATTTTAAGAAATGGCACATTTCATTCCTCTTAAGGGGCTTCCACTCTGGCAAAGATATTTCTTGAAGGCTCCGTACGGCTCCATGGGTTTCCTTCAGTTTTAGTCTCAGACCGAGGTACTCAATTCGTATCTAACTTCTGGAGAAAATGCTTCTATGGCCCAGATCGACATCCAGCTATCCACCAGTCACCATCCCCAAACGGATGGTCAAACTGAGAGGACAAATTAGAAGCTCGAGCAGTATCTGCGTTGCATGTTACACCAAGCTGAAGGAAGCTGGTTCGACCTATTATGGATCACTGAATATGCTTATAATAATTCCCTACACACCAGCACTGGGCAGACACCTTTTTATACCATGTATGGCAGGCACCCACGTACCTCTGAGTTGGACGTTCCTACAACCCTGGAAATGCCAGCAGTCAAAACCTTGCACACGACAATTTCTCAAACCTTTAAAAGGGCAGCTGAACACCTACTTCAAGCTAAGAATCGCCAAAAGAAGTTTGCTGATCAACACCGAGCAAAGGCCCCCAACTACCAAGTGTGAGACAAAGTCTGGCTGGCGTCTAAACACGTGTCCATTAAAGGAACCCAAACTTTCCGTCCAAGATACCTGGGTCCATTCACCGTCACCTTTGTGATAAATCCTGTGGCGGTCAGACTAGCTTTGCCGTCAAACATGCAGATTCATCTTGTGTTCCACTTGTCTAACGTGGGACTGGGGTAACAACGCCACCGCAGCCAGTAGTGGTCGACGGGGAGCCAGAAGTCAAGGACATCCTGGATTCAAAGTACGTCAGATCCAAATTATATTACTTAGTAGACTGGAAGGAGTATGGTCCACAAGACAGGACATGGGAGCCTTGTGAGTACATCCATGCACCTCGCTTACTTAGACGATTTCATGAAAACCATCCAAACAAACCAGGACCAGACAGAAGAGCCACCTTGAGAGGGGCCTTGGGGGGGGACAGTGCTGTCATGATTCCTGCCCCTCATGTCCCCAGCCCTCCAAGATGTCAGGCTGGAGCAAGGCCACGATCACTTACATGGCCCTCAAGGGCCTCTCCATCCCTCCAAAGACCCACTTGGAGTCAGACTTGGCGCTTGTGGCACCAGACTCACTCACTCCCATAGGATAACATTGGGGATTGGACTTGTAGTGCATTGATGAGGACAAGATGGATGCCCCCACATATTTCGGTTCCCAGAACTGCATGTGCGGTCTTGTCCTTTGGGTGTGGTTCAGCCCAGAGACACCTGGGATACCCAGAGACTAGTTAAGCCAGCCCAGGCTGAGAAACATGCTTTGTGTTTTCTGCACCTGCAGCGTGACATTCACCGTGTTCGGATCGGTCTCCAGTAGGCCTGCATATTTCTTCTGCGCTCAGCTCCTGCAAGAACAAGAACACAGTTAGGAACAGCCTTACCTTGCGGCACTTCTGCCCATCATTCATCGCTTCTTCTGTTCTGCGGGCATGTTCGGCGGTGTCATTCCCATCCCGGCACGCCGCTTCCTAAGGAAAAGGGAAAAGAACAGAAAAAAGGCATTACTAAGCATTCAGCAAATCTTTGCTTATTTTCAAAGACTGTATGAGCTTCAAACGCTTACCTGAATCCCAGCCGCTCTGGGGGAACTCTGTCTCCGGAACGTCTCATCCATCTGCAAGAGGGAAAAGACACTCCACGTTAGCGTGGAAACATCTAGAGGCGCCGCATACTGCGCTTACTCACCGCATTTCTTCTTCATAACCGGCATCCATGCTGAAAACGTCGCGGCACCTAAAAGACGCAGGCAAAGAACTCAGTTCAATACAAATACGAAAGGGTCGAATCGCGCATCACGCTCTCACTCACCTTCAGCGCTACTCATTTCAGCAGCACGTCACCATCCCCGGACGCCGGCCATCATCTAAGAAAGGAAAGAAATGAAGTTAGAGAACTGTTCAAAAGACTCATTATACTTACCTGTCAGACTCTTGCCAGTGAAGTAACTAGGCAGCAACGAGCCTGCATCAATCAACGCGCCCCTGTGCTGAAAGCACGACGGAAAGCACACTTTCCAAGAAAACAAGGTGAGCTGTGGAGTAGACTCCAGGGAAGGGTTCGAGGTCGTAAGAGGTCAGAACAGGCTGAGTGACGTCCCCGTGGATACCAGGTGAGCGTTACATATTAGCTACATCCTTAAAGTGGTCTTGGTAAAGAACAGTCAAGTGAAGCTGTGATCCCGTAGTTTGTAAAGTGCTCTATGTGGTGTCAGCATCTCACAATGGCCTCATTTAGTTGTTGCAGTTCCACACCCCGGTTAATAAAGGGTTTTTTAACATGTAGTCGAACTGGCAACATTCCACTGGAGATTTGCCAACCACAACTGTCACCTGCGTGCTATATGTTGATATGTGTTGTATGTCTATAACTATGTGAGCCCCATGTGTGTAGCAGTGGCATATCCTATTCGTTGTTGGTACGACGACTCTGAAGTAGCCCAAGTTATGTCGTTCTTTAACAGGGTACGGAATCATTTATGTTGTAGTATGTAAGATACAGCGGACAAAAGGGTTAGTGAAATACATATATTTATTATAGTTACATTAAATAAAAAAAGAAGAGGGAATTTATAATGTATTGGAACCCGACAGGCAAGCTCCTTTTGTCGTCTCCGCCAACCGTCTTTTCTCCTGCGTTCCAGTCTCTAGTTTGTAACATGCACCCAGACACGAGTAGTCTATGACTCGTATTCTCAATCACACACATACTCAGCTTGTCATCGTGGTCTGCAATAGGATCTCCCACTTCATCACTAGCGAACACCTCCTGCGATATTAATGTGCAAGGAAAAGTCTGACTCTCTTTTCCTTCCTCCTCTGATACACACACCCTACACATTTAATCTACGTTCTGTCTGAACACTCTGACTACTTCCATTCCAATCTGTCTTCCTTTCTTTCACCTCTAAACCTTTCATCCCAATCTTCTCTACCCAAACTCTTTCCATATTTCACACATTCCCATCGTCCACTCTCACAGCATGTTTAAACACTTCAGAAACTATTAATGGTCCAGACCATCTACACGGACCATTCCTTAAAGCAGGGGGCAGTTTAATCCTCACGGTGCCCCCCACTGCAGGTGAGATGTTTCCAACTCTTGTTCCTCCCACCTTATCATGTGCTATTTGTTCTTAAACTGTGAATCTTTGAAACGCTCCACAAGCCCTTCTGGTCTCCTACCCGTGCTTGTGCTCCTACCCAGCCATGGTGGCACCAGTTTGGTATTGGCCTTTCAACCTCGTCTGAGATCAAAGGGAGAAAAACCTGTGGTACAGTGTGGAGTAAAACGATGAGCAACAGTACCATCTCACGGCCCTCTTCCATTTCTATCCATTCGACCATGCCCACCGAATAGTCTCCTTGAGGATTTGATTGAACCTCTCAACAACACC
This sequence comes from Ambystoma mexicanum, assembly GCF_040938575.1. Taxonomy (NCBI): domain Eukaryota; kingdom Metazoa; phylum Chordata; class Amphibia; order Caudata; family Ambystomatidae; genus Ambystoma; species Ambystoma mexicanum. The sequence continues at coordinate 1,669,318,260 of NC_090937.1, read as the reverse complement.
ATTCGTCTGGGACTGATAGATGGTGCTAGATTTGTGCTCTGCAATACTCATCTCTTTTGAACGAAATTGGGGCCCATTATCAGTAATTATAACCTGTGGAAAACCCTCTCGTTCACTGATCTCATCAAGAAAATGTATCACTGACTTAGTGGTGATGCATGATTTTATCAAAACTTCGACCCGTCTGGTGAGTAAATCAACCACAAACAAACAAAATGACTGTTCACCATCACTCCATACTGGGCCCAACACATATAACCCTACTTTATCCCATGGCTTCCCAGGAACATCCGTCACAACCATGGGATATTTAGCACCCACACATGCCTTTTCACTATTACAGCAAAGGATATAATTCCACACTGCTCTTTCAATCTGAAGATCATATCAGGACCATATAGTCACTTCTTATCCGTTGTTTGGTCTTCATGATGCCTTGATGTCCTTCATGGCCCAAATCTATGATTCATGATCGAACACTCATTGGTGGAATTATTTTGTCTTCACGCATCAGCAACCCGTCTTGAAAATTCTTTATTTATTTATTTAATTTATTAATAATGTGTTACAGTTTATATTTAAACTTTACACATAGTGATAAATTAAGTAAACATACCAAGCATACAAAAGAAAACTAAAGATAGTATACGAACAAGCAGAACTAAAACTAAAACTAAAGCTAAAATCTAGTCTAGGAACAGTCTCAAAATATATATTACTTGTCTGACTAAAAAAAATAAAAAAAATTAAAAAAACAAATTTAAGTTACAGTTACAATTAAACTCAACTCAAGCATATTATACTTATTGTTCAACTCATTAGTCATTAATAAATGAATAATAAAATATTACCTACAAAGTACCAAAATCACCAAACCTATAATAAGGTCGGTATCATAATTTCAGAAAAATTCATAAATATATATTCAGAGTTCTTTCGATTACCAGCCATACTCTAAAAGTGGCGATCTGCAGCTGCCGACTTTGAGTGTTCATAAGGCGTAGCCAAAATGAAGAATCCCCTATGGTTGCCGTGTCATAGACAAAGTTGCTATAACTTACTAAGTAAGTATCCATCATGTTTACACATTTGGTTAATACATGGTTAGCAGTTTCTTTGCATCCAATATCCTTACATAGTCTGCAATATCTCTCTGTGGGAGGTAAACCATTGTGTTTACTTTTGTTAGATACCAGTGGTAAATTATCAACCCTCAGTAAAAGTAAGAATCGCCTAAGTCTACTTGATGGACAGAGGGTTAGATACGGCTGCATTTGCTTAAAGGAATAGAGCATGTAATGAATGAATTTGTATTTCGGAAGCTTATCCAGATGTGCATAATTTTCCAGCCAGTCCCACAGGGCAATTTTTTTAGATAGGGCCATTTTTTGAGGATCTGCAAACTTCTCTCCTCTCTTAGTCCAGTATATAGTCCTCAAAAAGCCTTCTGTCTCCTTTTTAAGGTGGCATTTGGTGGCTTCCTTTGAGATTTCGGTGGCGAATTCTTTCAATAGCCGATTTTCTGGTTGATTAGTAATCCTTAGATATAGTTCAGCTCTCCTTTTCAGGACGACGGAACCTAAAGAGGAAACCCCCACTTCCAATCTTAACAATGCCATTGGTATAGCTTGAGGGAGCCCTAGGATTCTTCTCCAAAACTTCCCCTCTATAACTTGCAGCCAACTTAGATCCATTTGCAGCAAAGCTTGCAACCCATAAACAACCATGGGAGTAAACACCTGGGTATACAATTGGCGGATTCCGTACAATGTCAGTCCACAGTTCTGTCTTGCAAATTGGCTAATCAGCAACGTTACTTGAGCTGCCCGATGTTGCCTCATTTGAATGCAAGTATTATAGCCCGGGTTAGCGTCCATTTCAACCCCGAGATATTTATATTGCTGTGTGTACTTGATTTCTATTTCATGCAGTAAAAGTCGAGGACGTGCAATCTTCTTACTTGCGAAAATCATCACCTGAGTTTTCTCATGGTTAATAATTAGATCGTTATTCGCAGCATATTCCCATAACTTCAATGCGGATGTCCGTAGACCGCTAAACGTATGATCCATAATAATCAGGTCATCGGCATATGCTAACACTGCACAGTGGGTTGTACCAACAACAGGAGGACAATTATGCACACTTAAGATGACATCTGGTAGATCATAGGTGTAAAGATTGTACAAAAACGGGGCCGTCACGCAGCCCTGCTTAACTCCATGATTCTGTGGAATCATAGTGGTCATATCCCCCTGGTTGTTAAGTCTACAGGCCACTGTATTGTCCTCAAGCAATAGTTTTAAGTAATACAGAAGAATCTCAGGGCAACCTAATAGTTCGAGTTTTGCCCACAATTTTTCTCTGCAGACCGAGTCAAAAGCTGCCTTAAAGTCGACAAACAGGGTATGAAGTGGCCTTTGAGCGTAATGTGTCCAGGATGATTATATTATGGATCATTGAGTAGCCCTTCCTGAAGCCACTCTGGAAAATGTTGAATATGTCAGATTTAGCCGCCCATTTCTCTAATTTATCGAGTAGCAGTGATGCGAAAAGTTTCCCTGTACAGTCGAGCATAGAAATTAACCTGAAATTACCGGGATCTTTCTTATCGCCTTTCTTAAAGATAGGTATTAAATAGGCGTGCTGCCATGATTTAGGGATTATTCCAACCGCTAAGATTTTCCCAAATAATATTTTTAAAAACTTAGCCCAAAACTCCGGCTGGCTTCTTAACACGGCATTTGATAGACCATTGGGCCCAGGAGCCCTGGATGACTTGAGTCTTTTAATTTTCCAAAGTAGATGATCAAATGTTATACTAAAAGGGATGGCCCCTGGGGTAATTTTTCCTGCCGATTTACCCACCTCCTTGATAGGGATATTGCGACCCTTAAGAAAGTCCGTCCATTGACTGGAACTTATGGGGTTAATCAAATCCATTCTACCGCTGCCCCTGGCTTGGCCAAGGAGAGACCATATGCTTCTTGAATATTTGGAACATAAGGTTTGAACCATGTTTTGCCATCGTCTACATTTTTGCTCGAACCTTTTAGCTTTAACACACGCTCTGTACTTATTTTTTAAGGTTCTGCAAATGCCATGGTAAGCCCCAAGAGATGCACTAGTACGTTTGGCATGTCTAATTTCTGCTCTTAATCTACGTTAGGCATCTCTAATGCTTTTATCGTAAATTACTGATGTTTTACTATCAATCGCTATCCGGTTTATTGCAGATGTCGCGTGAGCAGTGGAGAATGATGTAACCCAATGTTCCATCTCATTTATGGACATATTATGGAACTTGGAGAGTATATTATCATCAATAGCCTGCACCGAAGTTACAGCACATTGATGTTTTTGTCCGACCAGCATAGTCGAGTGCCCGAATGGTTAGTTGTCATATCCCCCAGTGGCTTAGTACATATAGCCGGTATACCAATATTACACTTCAACACAAGCATTGAATGATCGCTCCAGTCATTTGCAGAAGTCTTCAAGTCACTGACATTCGTGGTCATCTGCGGACTCACAAATATATAATCCAGAACGCTTTTTGCAGACCCACTGTGCCATGTATAATATCCTGGATTGTCGCTTAAAGTGCTGCCATTAATCATCTCCATTTCCCAGCCGTTAAAGAAGCTCAGCCAAGAGATACCGAGTGGGTCTTCAACCTTGTGTTCCATATTATTTGTTGAATTCAAAAGTGGATTAGTAGATGTACTGGCTATGCCTGACATGTGGCAATTAAAGTCACCAACAATAATTACTGATCTATTAGACGAATCCATCACCCAGGCAGCCAACACCTCATGTATTGCTTCTTGTAGAGATTCAGCCTCATTACCACCCAGTGGGCTATACAAATTAATAATAAGCATATTTTCTCTACATCCATCGCTTGTACTCTCCAGTTCCACTGCGATCATTTTATCGCTGGATAATGTCTCCAGCTGTCTTGAAGTAACAGTATTCCTAATACCTGTGATCAGGCCTCCATAACGTCTCCCTGTTCTTCCCTTCATCGCCAGGGACTGATAGATTGTATAACCATTGAGTATTATGGGTGATCTCATCCAGGTCTCTTGAAGGCATATGCATACATTTTCAGTTAAGAGCTGGAGAGAACCCGCCGAGGAGAACAAATGCTTGAACCCTCTGCAGTTCCATGATACCAGTGAGGGGGTTCAGTTTGCACTCACCACCTTCGGTAGCGCTGAAGCTAACCAGGTTAGAACATTCTGGATGTCGGCCATCACGACCCGGTCCCTTTTCAAATTTGGCAGAGCTTCTGTGGTTTCTTTTACTGCTAGGAGAGCTTTGCGTGGCCATTTTGGATCTTCCTGATCGGGATCGGGATCCACTTCAATATCAACGTCTCGAAGTCTTTCTTTATAATTACGTATCAATTGGGCAGAGGAAATGAACTTGCAATGAATGGCTGAGACATTGGCATGTTTAACTTGTAGAGGCTCAATGAATTCAAAGTCATCCGATCTTAATACTCGTAGTTGAGGGACAGCGTGGAATCTAGTCATTAGTTCAGTTCTAGTGAGCCAACAGTTCTCGCTTTGCTGGTATAGATTTTTAATGAGGCAAATCCTATTCTCTTTTTGTGGTGCCTCATTATCCTTAGGGTTGTTCACCGGTTCCATTCTACTTAAATCTCTATCGACTACTATGTTATCCTTGCCAGCAGTAACTTGAGTCTCCTCAGGCTGCTCTAAGACAGGTATGTTAACAGATACAGATGCAGGTCTATCTTCTATTTCACGGTCCCCATCATCATCTGACAGTACCCAACTTGTCAGGTAGCCAGCATGCTTATCCTTACGTCTGCTCCCACATGCCGTTGATTTCCCCGGTTTTTTGTTATTTTTCCCGGTAGGCTCAATTTCCGGTGCTGGTGGTGCTACCTCGCAAGCCTTCTTCCTCGTTGCCGCTCTTTTGGCTAGTCTCTGCTGTTTTCGGGAGAAAAATACTTCAGGTGTATTGGCTGCTTTGGGGGACGTTGCCAGATTCTCCACAATCTCAGTTGCTTCTGCATTTGAAGCCGTATTCACCCCAGGGGCGCTCGCAATATTTGTCACTGCGGTAGGATTTTGCGAATGCAAACTTAGTGTGGTTTCGAATATGCGTCCACACATTTTAAGAAGGATCTTAAGGGCAAACTGTACAGAGGCAACCCATGACTGTAGCTCAGCCAGGTCCGTAGGGCTGGAAGAAGCTGTGATGCTAACATCCTCCTCTCTTAATTCCGGCTCGGAATCATTATGAATGTTTAGGTTTGGTGTAGTTGACAATCTCACAGAGCCAATTCTCGGAGATTGAGTAACTTCCTCCAATTGATCGCTTGGTGCCATTTGCCCTACTTTGGCCACCGCAGGTGTCATAGATCTTTGCATGGAAAGGCAGAGCTCCAATAGAGAGTTATTGTCTATGTCTCCGTAGCTCTCATGGTTTGCGTATCAATATTAATCACCTCCATCTCATCCATAGTAGTCGAGTTATTTTCCGGGTGCAAATTCACTGGGAAAAAATCTGTTATTGCTCTTTTGGCAGTTGGTGCTGGCTTTGTGTGCTTATCTTTACTCATCGCTCACTCTTCGTCCGCTGGACTACTCCTTATTTTCCGTTGTCGCAAGTTGTAGTGTGCTTGGGACTTCTTACGAGAAGGCATGTATTTGTTTTGCTCTAAAATGTAACAATGTACAACTGAGCTATCTGGTTATACTCCTCAGTATGCTCAGTTATACGAGCATAACAATATCTACTACTCCGTAAAGAATAGCACTTGCCTTCTATAGCTTGTTTTATCAGGGTTCCGATCCAGATTAATCTGTGTGTCCCAGAGATACCCCCACTGTATGGGCTCTGTTCTCGTTTTGTTCAACTAGCCGTCAAATACTTGAAGAGCCCACACCAGTGTCAATCTCAGCCCCACTTGGTCAAATATGAGCCCCCTCTAAGCAGTCAGTGCCACTGTATCTGCAGACACCTTTAACCAGAAAGTGGTACTACAGCGGCTCCACGTAGCCAGCTCCCATAGAAACTGAGCTCTGCTACAAGGCCGCAAGACGACCCACCGCACTGTCGCCCCTTTCGGCCCAAGAAGGATGGGAGCCCCCCACAGGGACCCTGCGATGAGACGCAGCCTCGGAGCCAGCCAAAGAGCAAGAAAACCCGGTACCTGCGTGCCGGGTTGCAGAGTCTGTGTCACTCGCCCAACCCTGCGCACCGATTCCTAGTGGGCTCCCTCGGTCGCTCTCCTCCGATGTCAGCTCCCGGCACCGTGACACGCACCACCCGCTGCTCGGTTGCCAGCAGTCAGCGGTCGGCGACGGCACTCACGGTGCGGGGATGGTGTAAAGGCAGAGCCGGCCACGTCGCACAGGACCGCGCGCGCCTCCACTCAGTCAGCACACCCACCGCTCTGAAACGTCAGGCCGTCAAGCCGCACCTCTTCCAACGCGCACCAGCACCAACAATAACGCGGGGTCACGCAGAGGCCGCTTCCGACAGCAAAAAACTCCTTCAATTCATCAATGCAAAAAACTCCTTCAATTCATCAATGACGTTCCAAAAAGGGGCTAATATTAAATCTTGAAAATGAACTTTCTTGTGTGCATCATCTCTGTGTATTATATCTTTCAACATGTTGAGGACTTCATCTTCTCTCATAGCTTGCTCCCATTCCTCTTGTGGAGCAGGTGCTTAATTCACATAAAACACAACATCATCATCCTGGTCATGGTCATCTTTACTCACCTCTACGACATTCGTAAGCCTAGATAGACAGTCTGCTGTCCTATTCCTGGCACCAGGTACATATTTGACTGCAAAATTAAATTCTTGTAATTGCGTCACCCATCTTCTTATTCAACCTGACACTTTGTCTAGGTCTTTTGATGTGTAGACCCCCTTTGCCCCAAATAAAATGTCTACATTTATCTGCTGCCCATTTAATGGCCAATGCCTCCTTCTCTATAGTAACATACAATTTTTCTGCATTCCTCAGTAACCTAGACGCAAAAGCAATGAGGAATTCTTTGCCATTGTCTTCTTGTGTGATGACCGCACCCAAACCCACAATGCTGGCGTCGGTCGTGATAAGTGTCTTTCGGTTGCTTCTAAAAATTCTTCAATGCTGGGGCTCCAGCAATGCTGATTTAATGTGTAAAGATTCCTCCTCACATTGTTTGGACCATGCAAAAACACCTCTTCCCTTTATGAGTTCACACATAGATAATTTGTGTTCAGCAAAATTTCGAATAAACTTAGAATAATATTCAGCCGTACCTATGGACGTGCGAACTTCATCTTTAGATTCAGGTCTGGGCGTATGCTCAATAGCATCTGAAAGTTGCTTCCTGGGCCGTACACCTTCTGCTGATATGATATGTCCTAAATATTCGATCTCTGTTCTATTCATCTTACATTTCTCTCTACTTAATGTCATGTCTGCACGATTGTGTTTTCAGAACACATATTCCAGTCTCTCATTGTGGAGTTTTTTATCATCATCATACACAAGGATATCATCTTGGAAACACACTATGCCGTCTTCCCCATCAAATAATCTAGGCGTGATCTTTTGGAAGACTGAGGCCGCTGATACAAGACCGAAAGACATCCTCTTGTATTGGTACAACCCATCTGGAGAGATGAATTCAGTGAATACCCTTGATTTCCAATGCAATTTGACTTGATGGTAGGCTGACATCAGGTCTAAGGTGGAAAAAAACTTGGCCAGGCCAATCATGGACACCATTTCCTGAATATTAGGGAGAGGATGTCTCCCAGCAAACACGCATTTGTTGAGCTATGCATGTCAACACATATCCTGATTTTTCTTGTTTTCATTCGTAGAACCACAAGAGGTGAAACCCATTCACTGGCATCTATTCTCTCTATGATATCTTGTTCTTCTAGTTTCTTCAATTCTATCTTCACCTCTTCTCTCATGGATATGGGATGCCCCGTAATTTTTGTACTACTCGCCTATGATTCTCTTTCATCTGGATCTTGTGGACAAATCCATGTAAACAGCCTATCTCATTGCAGAAAACGTTTTCCTTTACAGCCTGTATATCTTGAATGCTTTCATGTGTATTGCGAAATTCTACTGCCAAAACCGTATCTATGGAATTGGGATCAAGTCGTGCTTTGAGTTTATATTGATGCGTCCAACTCAACAGAGGTGTCTTACCTCTCTGCATCACGTAGATCTTCCCTCGGGTCATTCTTTCCTTGAATTTTAACGTACCCCAGAACCATCCTAATATATCAATTGTTACACCCCCATATGCTGTGGGATTGATATCAGATTCATGAAGAAATTCATGTTTAACTTGATCCCACTCATTAAAAGGTAGTAAAGTGTATTTTGCTCCAGCGTCTATCATCATGATTGTTTTGGTGCCATCTATGAGCACAGGAGCTCTGGGGCTTTCAATTTCTTCTTCACAATTGTCATCATCACACACCAGGTATACACATTCTTCCGCTGCCTCTTCTCTGTGCTCATCACCAATGTAATTTGACCTCTTTACCCTGCAACATTTTGATGAATGTCCTTTACCCTTGCATAGTTTGCAGATTACTTTTTAAGCAGGGCATTCGGGATCATCTGCCCATTGGCCTACATTGTCGCACCGGAAACACCTGCTAGGGCTATTTCTCCTGGGGCTGTTCATTCTCCGTCCTCGGTTAGCTGTTCTGCCACCTCTGCCATTTCTCTGATCTGGTCTGCTGATCCTTTCATAGTGCTTCTTTCTACTAGAGCCATCTTCAATTTGTGTGACATTATCACTTGTATTGGACATATAAATGCGTGTGACATTTTTCTTGGGTCCTTCAATGTCAATGCTCATGTTGCCTAATCTATTTTCTAACATCTTTACACATGCATCAGGGTGTTCCACTTCCTTCGCAACACGTAGAACTACTTCCAATGATGGGTCGTCTTCCCACCATAGTCTCTCTCGCACCTTGGCATTCCTACATTCAAGCATGAATTGGCCCTGAAGGCGCTCATCCAATTGCTGATTGAAATTTTAGGTCTTGGCTAACTTCCGTAGAGCTGTTATATATTGTCACAAACGTCGGTTATATCCTCTTCTTCAGACGATAAAGCAGATTCTTCCCCTTCCCCCAACTCCTCACCTTCCACTTTCTTCTTGGGTTTTCCTTCCTTGCGTCTTGAAGGCTTCTCCTTTTTTTTATGGAGTTAAGGATGCCCTCGATAGGATGCCACCGTGCCACTAAGATAGGGGCAACGGGGGTAATCCCACCGGGAGCGCCACCCAGGGGAAAAAGCCAAAGGCACAAAAAAACCCTAAAGACTTCCTTCTGGTAGAATTGGCGAAGTTGGCAGATGCGCTGAAGAAAGGTAGGTGATGGACGAGCAGTCCAACCAACCGGCACAGGTTGGGAACCAGAAAGTCCAGCAAGGTACAAGGGAAAAGCAAAAGCAGTCCGGTAAGCAGGCACGGGTCAGGAAAGCAGCAGATCCAACAAGGTACAAGGGAGTAGCAAAGGCAGTCCGGTAAGTAGGCACGGGTCAGGTAAGCAGCAGATCCAACAAGGTAAAAGGGAATAGCAAAGGCAGTCCGGAAGCAGGCCAAGGTTGAAAAAACAACGAAGAATAGAAGGAAACAGGCGAGGAGGGAAAGAAAAGGAAAAAGGAGCTAGGACAGGCAGAGGACAGGAGATGGAGGAGAAAAGAGGAAAGGAAAGGCAGGAAGCGATACGGGAGGAGGAGGGAAGGAAGGAAAAATCTAACGGGAACAAGAGAGAGGCAGAAAGCAACACCCAGCAAAGCAAGGGTGCCGAGAAAATTACTAAACGGGCTGACAGCGGGAATCAACAACGGGAGCGGCAGCAACACAGGAAGGAACCCGGAACGTTGCAACGCGTACGTAACCCGGAAGCGATGAACTTTATACTTCCGGCCATGTACACGCGCAACGTCTAGGACGGTGCAGGGAACAGCTGAGCATGGAAATCAATGGCGGACTGTCACGCCAGCGATCCCGCGCCAGCGATTCCATACCCGCCATCCCTGCCGCGATGTGACAGTATGCCCCCTTCTAGGGAGGCCTCCCCCAGGTTTGCCAGGATGAAAGTGATAGAACCTGCGGACTAAAAGTGGGGCATGGACGTGGGAGGCTGGTTCCCATGAGTTTTCTGACCAGTGATAACCCTTCCATCGTACCAGGTATTCCAACCTACCCAGGCGGTAACGGGAATCACAGATTTGGGCCACCTCAAATTCCTCCTGGGTAGAATCAGTGGGCAAGAGGGTCCTTTTGGGTTGACGGGACCAAGTGTCTTCATGAAAAAGTTTCAGTTGGGAAGCATGAAACACTGGGTGGACTCTGTGCAGGCCTTAGGGTAGTTTTAATCTAAAAGCCACCGGGTTGATAACTTGTGTGATCTCGTACGGACCCAGATATCTAGGGGAAAGCTTGGAAGGGTGTGCCCATCGTGGTAAGTATCTCGTGGATAACATGACACGAGAACCCACCTCCCATCTAGGGACCGGTTTGCAATGTTTGTCGGCCTGCATCTTGTATCTTTTTTGGGCTTCACTAAGGTTTTGTTTGGCCTGCAGGTGAACGTCCCGCAATATGGTGAGAGTGGAATCTACAGTGGGTAAGCTGGTAGATATGTTAGAGACGGGCAGTACGGACCGTGGGTGATAACCGTAGTTACAGGAAAAAGGGGTTAGACCGAGAGTAGAGTGAAAAGAGTTATTGTAAGAGAACTCGGCCAGAGGTAGTAGAGAGACCCAATTATCCTGTTGGAGGTTCACATAGCATCGCAGGTATTGCTCCAAGGTACCATTGAGGCGTTCCGTCTGCCCATTGGATTGAGGGTGGAATCCGGACGTCAAGGCTCTCTCAACGCCTAATCGATCGCATAGCTTCTTCCAGAATCGGGAAGTATATTGGCTACCGCGATCGGAGATGATTTTCTTAGGTACCCATGGAGACGGAAGACCTCGTTGATAAACGTTTCGGCCATACCAGCCGCTGTCGGGATACCTGGTAGTGGAGAGAAGTGAGCCATCTTAGTGAAATAATCGATCACCACCATGATGCACGTGCACCCTTGGGATGGAGGTAAGTCAACGATGAAATCGGTTGAAATGACGTTCCAAGGTCCATCAGGAACGCCATTGGGTTCCAAAAGTCCCATTGGTCTTATGCGGGTACCCTTGCTACGAAGGCATGTCATACAGGATTGTACGTAACGGATCACATCTCTTTTCATATCCGGCCAGTAGAAATGTCTTTGCAGATAGTCCAAAGTGCCTTTGGTGCCTCTATGACCAGCCATCTTGGAATCGTGACACCAATTTAAAGCCAGTTTCCGGAAGTCGGAAGTAGGCAAATACAACTTGCCTTCAACAAGGTAGAGACCCTCCTTGATGTGGTATAGGATGTTGTGGGGATGTTTCTCTAACTCAAATTTGCCTCCAGAAGCTTCTTTCACTTGTCTCAGAAACGTGGTTAGTACTTGTATCCGCCTTGGCAGAGGAAACATCAGATCGTGAGCACAATCCGATCCCGACATGTAGTCTCCTCGGCGGGACAGAGAGTCAGCGACTAGGTTCTGACGCCCTGGGATGTAGGTGATATCAAAATCAAACTGGGCAAAGAAGTGGGCCCAACGAGCTTGACGTGTGTTGTAGCCCTCAAATTGTCGCAGTACTTGTAAGTTCTTATGATCGGTTCTGATGGAAAATGGATGTTTACCTCCCTGTAGTAGATGTCGCCACTCCAAACAGGCCGACTTCATGGCCAACAGTTTGCGCTCAATGACTGAATAGTTCTTTTAGCTGGCATTGAGGGTTTTAGAGAAATAGGAAATCGGGTGTTCCACTCCTTGATGTCTTTGCAATAGAACCGCCCCTATAGCAGATGAGGAGGCGCCTGTCTCGACAATGAAGGGTCAGCTTTGATCTGGCTGTTGAAGGATGGGAGCAGTACAAAAAGCTTCTTTGAGTTAGCGAAAGCTGTCTTCAGCTTCGTTGGACCAGGAAAACGGATTAGAAGATTTCTTGAGCAAGGTGCTAATGGGTATTATCCTGTGGGAGAAGTTGGAGATGAATTTTCGATAAAAGTTTGCCAGTCCAAGGAACCTTTGTACTTCCTTGATAGATGTAGGAGAAGGCCATTCCAGGATGGCGGATACCTTGCGAGGATCCATGGCGATACCCTGACTAGACAATATGAATCCCAGATACGGAATAGAGGTTGCAGAAAACACACATTTGTTAAGCTCGACCGAGAGACGGTTGTCTCTTACTCTCTGGAACACTTCTTTGACATGGCCTTCATGTTCTTCCGTAGTCCTAGAGTACACCAAGATATCGTCGACGTAGACTATGGTGGTCTGACACAGTAGATCTGAAAAAAGTCTGTCCATAAAGCGCTGGAATACCGAAGGGGCATTTACTAGCCCGAATGGCATCACCTGGTATTCGTATAGCCCATAAGGAGTCCTTAACGCTGTCTTCCATTCATCCCCCTTTTGAATTCGGAGAAGGTGATAGGCGTTCCGGAGATCTAATTTGGTAAAAACCTTGGCGCCATGAACGGCTTGAATGATTTCGGTAATGAGTGGCATAGGGCATCTGTCTTTAATGGTCACCTTGTTCAGACCCCTGTAATCGATACAGGGTCTCAATTCCTGTGAGTCCTTCTTGGGGATGAAAAACAGGGAAGCACCTGCTGGAGTTTTCGATGGTCTAATGTGCCCATTGGCCAAATTGTTATCCAGGTATTCCCGGAGGAAGTGTCTCTCCCTGAGCGATAGAGGAAACATCCTACAAAATGGTACTAATGCTCCTGGGACAAGGTCTAAGCAGCAATCTTCCGGTCTGTGAGGAGGTAGTTCATTAGGAGATTTCTCTGTCACTACCTCAGAGTATTCCTGGAGGTGATGAGAAAGGCAGTGGATGAGTCTGGAATCGTAGATACTGGTGTTCTGGACCGTCTCGAACCTTGGCTCTGGAAGGCATTCTACCTTACAGAAAGCGGACTGAAAGCTCAGTATGTTCTTAGTCCAGTCTATGTGAGGGTTATGTCTTCTGAGCCACCCTATCCCCAGTATGATGGGGAAATGAGCTGCTCGAATGATATCGAATGAGATCATTTCAGAATGCTGCTGGATGCGTAGGTTTAGTTCTTCAGTGGTGTGGGTGATCATGCCGGAACTCAAAGGTTGTCCGTCAACTCCCTCTACCTTCTGGTCCTCTTGTTTGGCCAGGCGGTTGATACCCTTCTGTTCTGCCCACAAGGTGTCGATGAAGCACCACAATCGAGCAAAGCCTGGGTTAGGATCTCTGTCTTGCCCAACGTTAGGGTAACAGTAAGAATCATCAGCCTGGAATCCTATTAAGTACCAGAAGAAGACACCGAAAGAGTTGTGTAAGGACTTGGGATGGCCCCTCGGGAGTGCGTCCTAACACTTACCGAGGGCGCTCGTTTCCCGAACGTCTAGGTGGGACATCTGGACAGTCACGTAGCAAATGGTTAGAGGCTCCACAGTACATACACATATTGCCATCCCGTCGCCTCTTACGTTCCTCCGGGGTGAGCGGGGCTCGAGTTGTTCCTATTTGCACCGGTTCCTCTTTGCCTTGGCGAGAAGACGGTACAGAGGAAGGTGATTGAGTCTCTGGGGGAGGGAGACTGTAGAATTTGGTCTTCTTTCTTTCAGACCGTCGTTCCGACAGCCGAAAATCAATCTGAAGAGTGGCAGTTATGAGATCCTAAAAGGATGTCGGACGGTCTATACGTGCCAACTCGTCCTTGAGATCCTCTCTCAGCCCTCGACGAAAAATGGCGTATTGAGCCTGTTCCTGCCAGCCAGCATCGGTGGCTATCTGCTTGAAGGTGGTAATATAGGAGAGTAAGTCTGTGTTGCCCTGTCGGATGTCCAAGAGATCTTCGGATGCCAGGAAAGTACTTTCCGTGCGCAGAAAGGTCTGCTGTAGTAGAGTCTTGAAATCATCATAATTCTGTAGCACAGGATCGGGTTGATTGACCAAAGGAGTGGCCAAAGTCAGGGCATTACCCGTCATGTGGGTAATCATGAATCCTACTTTGGCATGATCTGAAGCAAATGTCTGTGGGCGGAAGGAAAAGTGAAGATTGCATGCATCTAGGAACTCCTTCACTCGCTTAGGCGAACCATCGAATTTGCCTGACACCAAAGGGAGCGGGGTAGGTCTGAAGAAGGTCGTTCTCTTTCCGTCATTCTTTGTTGCAGTGCTGCATTGGCGGCCTTGAGGTTCTGAACCTCCATGTTAAGGTTTTGGACGGCAGCTACAAGTTCCTGTACTTGCTGCGGAGTTGCCATCTCGGTTTCTTGTAGGCGTTGCAAACTGTCACAAACGTCGGTTATATCCTCTTCTTCAGACGATAAAGCAGATTCTCCACCTTCCCCCAACTCCTCACCTTTCACTTTCTTCTTGGGTTTTCCTTCCTTGCGTCTTGAAGGCTTCTCCTTTTTTTTATGGAGATAAGGACCCCCTCGATAGGATGTCACTGTGCCACTAAGATAGGGGCAACGGGGGTAATCCCACCGGGAGCGCCACCCAGGGGAAAAAGCCAAAGGCACAAAAAACCCCTAAAGACTTCCTTCTGGTAGAATTGACGAAGTTGTCAGATGCGCTGAAGAAAGGTAGGTGATGGATGAGCAGTCCAACCAACCGGCACAGGTTGGGAACCCGAAAGTCCAGCAAGGTACAAGGGAAAAGCGAAGGCAGTCCGGTAAGCAGGCACGGGTCAGGAAAGCAGCAGATCCAACAAGGTACAAGGGAGTAGCAAAGGCAGTCCGGTAAGTAGGCACGGGTCAGGTAAGCAGCAGAACCAACAAGGTACAAGGGAATAGCAAAGGCAGTCCGGAAGCAGGCCAAGGTTGAAAAAACAACGAAGAATAGAAGGAAACAGGCGAGGAGGGAAAGAAAAGGAAAAAGGAGCTAGGACAGGCAGAGGACAGGAGATGGAGGAGAAAAGAGGAAAGGAAAGGCAGGAAGCGATACGGGAGGAGGAGGGAAGGAAGGAAAAATCTAACGGGAACAAGGGAGAGGCAGAAAGCAACACCCAGCAAAGCAAGGGTGCCGAGAAAATTGCTAAACGGGCTGACAGCGGGAATCAACAACGGGAGCGGCAGCAACACAGGAAGGAACCTGGAACGTTGCAACGCGTATGTAACCCGGAAGCGATGAACTTTATACTTCCGGCCACGTACGCGCGCAACGTCTAGGACGGTGCAGGGAACAGCCGAGCATGGAAATCAATGGCGGACTGTCACGCCAGCGATCCCGCGCCAGCGATTCCATACCCGCCATCCCTGACGCGATGTGACATATATTGCTCTACACTCTCAGCGTCTTCCTGCGTTCTCTTCCCAAACTTGTACCATTCTAGGATGGTACTGAGTTTCTTTTCATAATGTTTGGCAATCTTTTCTACTGCTCTCTCATAAACATTCAGAATATCTCCTTCGCTCTCGGGAAGTTCTGGTAAATCCTCAAATTTTTCTTGTCCCGCCGGACCTAGACAG